>NC_086448.1:627739526-628039526 GCF_028390025.1 Pseudophryne corroboree
CTTGGAGGAGGGTCATAGGGGGAGGAGCCAGTGCACACCAGGTAGTCCTAAAGCTTTACTTTTGTGCCCAGTCTCCTGCGGAGCCGCTATTCTCCATGGTCCTTACGGAGTTCCCAGCATCCACTACGGACTACGAGAAATAGAATTATCGGTAAGTAAATTCTTATTTTAAGTGGTTGTGGGTGAAAACTCCTATAGTGCAGCATATTATTTTTATCCGTGGGTTTCGAATAAAGGGAAGTAACCACCTGGCCCTGTTGTAATGAGATTTGAACATCCAAATAATTAATGACCTGATCACTGATGGTATAAGTAAATTTGATGGGATTTTGCAACATATTATGTGTCTGAATGACTTCCTCTAGTTTGGCTTTAGTACCTTTCCAAATCAGGAATAAATCATCGATGTAGCGACAATAAAAAAGAATGTCAGTCGCTACATCGGGATCTGCAAAAAATATCTGATGATCAATTTCAAACATAAAGATGTTGGAGTACGAGGGGGCCACAGAGGACCCCATCGCACATCCCTTAAGCTGCAGGTATATATGACCGTCGTACAGAAATACATTTTTCTGCAAAATCATGGATAAAAGCTGTAGACACAAATTCAAATCTGCCCCTTGAAATTCACCATGGTTAGCCAGAAAGCGCTCTACTGCTGCCATACCCATGTCATGGGGGATAACAGTATAAAGATTTTGCACATCTATGCTGCATAATAAAACATTTGACTCAAAAACAGGTAACTGCTGTAATCTATGTAATAACGTGGTGGTATCAAGCAGAAAACGGGGGTGAGATTGTATACATGGTTGAAACAAAGAGTCCAAATACAGAGCAACAGGTTGAAACAGGGAGGATCTGGCCGAGATGATTGGGCGTCCTGGGGGTCTAACAAGGGATTTATGAATTTTGGGTGTTGTATACAATATTGGTATCAATGCATTCCGTAGTGTAGTTGAAATTCTACCATCCTGTACTGCATTGTCCAATATTGTAGAAAGTTGAATTTTATATTCATTAGTAGGATCCTTGCTAAGGCGGCAGTATGTATCTGCATCTGAAAGTTGCCTCTGGATTTCATTTTTATAGTCCTGCAAATTCTGGATAACAAGCGCGCCGCGTTTGTCCGCAGGACGGAAAATAAGGTTACTCTGTGCCGCCAGATGTTGTAAGGCATCATTTTCACTTTTTGTTAAGTTATAACGTACATATGGGATATTGGCCATATGTTCACTGGTTTGTTGATCCAGCAAACGGACAAACGTTTTAATTGAAGCGTTATGCGCCTGTGGTTCAAATTTGGATTTGGGGAGAATTTTCAGCAATTTTGCTGGTATATCAGAGGGTTCGCCCAACTTGGGCTGTTTGTTGAAGTGTTCTTTCAACTTAAGTTGTCGATGTAAGCGGTATTTCTCTATCTGCCAGTTGAGGGGATCCATTTTGCAGGTTGGGACGAATGATAGATCTTTAGACAGCACTTGTTGTTCAGTGTCTGACAATTCATTGTCAGATAAGTTGACCACTAGTGTCTCCGATTTTTCGGGGGCCTTCCCACTCTGTTTCTTCCTCTGCCACTGGTGACCGCGTCTGGTGTAGGGCCTCTGCCTTCTCAATTGTCTAGTGGTTGGGCCCGACCGGCAACCCCTAAAGGGCGATTACCTTGCTGGTGCTGGGTGGCTGAATCAGACTCACTGGTGGATGGAGTATGTTCATGGGAAGATTCAAGATCTCGCTGTGGCTGTCGTCTCCGTCTAAAGAATGGTCTCCTATAGTCATATTGCTTAGATGAGTCAGTCCATTTATACACATTGTGGTTATCATAATCACCATCTACTTTCACTCGTTTTTGTGCCTTAAATTTTATAAGCTCACGCTTGTGGATTTGGAGTTGGCTGTTTAGTTTTTCATACCAATTACCACAGGTATCTGCTTGCAATATCGGTTTATGAATGGTCTCAAATTCCGTGATTTTAGCTTTAATGGCGTTCATCTCTTTGGTGGATTGCTCTATTATTAAGAGCATCAGGTCCATAGAGCATTTATTAAGGATACCCACCCACTTTTTGCAAAAGGCCAAATGATTACGGCCTATAGTGGGTGAGTTCCTTACCCGTAGGCCACGGGGTATTTTTTTAGCTCTATAGTAATCTGAGAGAGAGATGCAATGGTAATAATAATCAATTTCTTTACGGTGTAAACGGAGCAATTCACGGTAGGAACTATCAGGTGTATTCGCTTCCTCCTGTGCATCCATTATTTCACTGTATAAAATTTCATCTGCCTCAGCTTCTGAATACCCATGCAAGTCTCCTATAGCGTAATTGGACAACTGGGGGCATCCCCCTACCTCAGAGCTTGATTCCGCCATCCTAATACACAAAGGACCGACAAGTTGAACAGCCCAACGTTAGCATAAAATTCACGGAGATAGATATGCAAAGACAGCTCCAATGCACCGTCCAGTAGACAAACAAACAGCTGTGCAAACTGTGCAAAACAATGTGCTGTGCAATATATGCAAACAAAGTGCAAGTGCTAATATTAATGTCCAGTGATGAACATAAATGGCAGAGGAAACCGAGTGAATTGATTCGTTTGTAATATATGCAGGGAGCCTTGATACAAAGTGTGTCAGAGATGCCACTCTAACAACTTACTCATACATAGTCCCATGGATCCGGCTCTCCTGTAATTTCATTACTGCACCGGGTGCCTCCGTAATTGATGAAATAAAAACACAGCAGACGCGGCACTCCAAGTGACTTTCAGGAATAACAACTCTTAGGACAGGCAGATGTATAAAATATGACGTTTCAATGCCGCTTTATTAGGCATGTTTTGTATTATATATATTTATATATAATATATATTTATTAGGCATGTTGTATATTATATATATATATATATATATATAATACACAACAAAGGTAAAGGCACTCACTACTATTTTCATTTTCCAACAACTCACAATTTTTATTAATGTTCAATCTTCAGGCACAGCTGTATCAATTCGCTGTTTCAATAAAGCATGTTCATTGGCTCAGGGTCATAAGGTGCAACTTATCATATACATCACTTTTTTCAAGTGCATTGCAGTAATCATCAGGAAAAAGAACTTCCACTTATTGCATATTCCATTCTGTGACTCCAAATATTATGCCAACATGCTTTTCGATTTTAAGATATATCATGTTTCTTTAATATGTCTGTTGACTTCGGCCGCTTATGTGCCTTATTAGACTCACATCTATAATAAACAAAACGAACCATTACATAAAGATTTGTTATAGGTGCATCCATCAGTAGTACTCACTCAGAAGTTCCCATCAACTACCTGTCGTGGCCGGATCACCGGCGTGCGTTCCAAACCAGCTGTGCATGTCCACACACTTCCTCCATGTCCGGGCTTTAAACACCCCCACTCCGGTCACGTGTCGCTTACAACGCGCGCATCACGTTCGGCTTCATTCTATGACTCACTGTGTCTCGCGCTTGTTGTGACGCTTTTGTGTTTCACATGCGTTTCACCCATTCGTCACTATTTACTTCCTTACTTTTCATGGAGTCAATCTCCACTTTTCTATTCACTGTATATTTCTATTGTGTCCATATGGTGAATTGACTCATGGGAGCAACTAGTGATGCATGTACCTTAACAATCAAACTTAACAAACACCCCTTATATATTAAAATCATTGATCATATACCATAGTACATGACCCCTTTAAAAACCCATATTAACCCATTGATTATCAAATGTGATTATTTTCTCCTCTTATATTCCCTACAGAAATCCAATATCACACCTGTTACCTCAACACCATCTACTATTGTCCCAAAAAACATTTGAAATTAATATTTTCATTCATCCCCCTTGGGGCGATGGTGTCCAAGTCATAGATCCATCTCGCCTCCTTTCTCAACAACATCTGTTCCCTATCCCCCCCTCTTTCTAGGGGTGGGACATGATCTATCAACATGCACCTCAATGATATTAACAATATAGATAGATTAAATAACGTGCTGGCCAGCAGTTTAAAATTATCACCAATACTGCTAAAACATCCCTAATAGGGGATCAGTGCACTGAAAAATAAGTATCAGCATGTAGTAACTTTGTATAAATCTGTGATAATAACTGTTCCTTGCATAAAGGATAATTGCACTAAAAGAAACTGTCCTGTCGAGACATCAGCGTGTGTTATCTTGTGTCACCGGCTGTGGCTTACGCGTTTCGTCACGAAATCACGTGACTTTTTCAAAGTGACTTCATCACTTTGAAAAAGTCACTTGATTTCGTGACGAAACGCGTCAGTCTCCGCCCATTTTTTTGAAGCTGCAGCAGTGCTCACCATCAACTTACAGGTGTATCGCGCAGCAGAGCGGGAGTCGGTACGGGACCTTGCAATCCGCTCAACCCGCTGCCAAACATCAGCACGACCGCCGAAGCAGGCTCCAGCATTGCAAGTCCGACACATCATATCCCCCTGTGTTTGTGAAGTAAGCCACAGCCGGTGACACAAGAGGCACCCCCCGTGCACAACCTAATAACCGAGGACGCTCGGTTATCGGGGGTAGGACCACACCGTGATTTCCATCAGGGAGGTAATCGGACACATTGTCACAAGCTGATATCTGCCGCTACACCTTTACCATTTCAGCGTGCTTCAGTTGCAATTTGACTGTTACAATTTAACACACGCTGATGTCTCGACAGGACAGTTTCTTTTAGTGCAATTATCCTTTATGCAAGGAACAGTTATTATCACAGATTTATACAAAGTTACTACATGCTGATACTTATTTTTCAGTGCACTGATCCCCTATTAGGGATGTTTTAGCAGTATTGGTGATAATTTTAAACTGCTGGCCAGCACGTTATTTAATCTATCTATATTGTTAATAGTTAAATACAATTGGTATAATTGTTATTGAATAAATTATTTTTAATTATTTACCGGCTCTGTATAAATTCATCAGGTATCTATCATGAACACATGAGCGCTCCTCTTTCCTTTTTTTTTGTTTAACGATTGTAATTTCTAGGGGTATATACAGCCCCTTGAGTGAAGCGAACGTGAGTTCTGATGGATACTTTATTTCTATAATTGGTCAAATACAGACACAGGCGCTTCATTTTTCTCTTTTCTGGTATGCACCTCAATGATGCCACTGGATGTAATTTCTGTCAAAAATGTCTCGCCACAGGTTTATCACTTCTACCTTCCCCTATGGCCTCTCTAATTGACCTTCTATGATTGGCCATTCTTTCTCTAAAATTCCTGGAGGTCTTACCCACGTAGACAAGACTACATGGGCACTTCAGTATATAAATTACAAATTTTGTTGTACATGTCAGCCAATGCTTAATCTGTATTTGTACCCCTGTGTGAAGGTGTGAAAACAATTTCCCTGCTATCATGCCACTACATGTCATGCATCCCGTGCACTTATAACACCCAAAATTCTTTGTACCCAACCATGATCTTGTTGGCTTCTGCAAAAAAAATTTTGTTGGTTTCATCAATAGTTGTTTCAAATTTGGGCCCCTCTTGAATGCCACTAATGGGTTTCCAACTGCTCCCTTCAAAGATCTATCTGTTTTAATTATCGGCCAATGTTTTCTTACTGCTTTAGCAAATATTGTTGCCCTAGAGTCAAATTTCTTCGATATCAAAAAGTTATTCCCTTCCTTTGAAGGCCTCCCTTGGTCCTGTCTCTCGCAAATTTTTCGTGCCCTGATCAGGCCTTGATTTAATACCTTTCTAGAATATCCCCTCTCTAGAAAGTGTTCCTTCATTTCCAATAATTGTATCTCTGCATTATCAACTTCAGTATTATTCCTCAATACTCTCACAAATTGAGAAACTGGAAGGCCTTGCTTAAGTGATTTGGGATGATGACTTGTCTCAAATAGTAAAGAATTTCTATCCGTGCTTTTTCTATACAATGTGGTTCCTAATCTTCCATCTATTTTAAATATGACCACATCCAAAAATTCAATCCGAGAATGCTGTAAATTACTTGTATTGTATTATAGTATAGTATTGGACTATTTAAGGAATAAAGTTCTGTAACCATTTCATGGAAATGGATTTCGGTACCACACCAAAATATTAGGATATCGTCAATGAAACGAAAGTAGTGCAGAATGCTGGGACCATATTTGGGATACACATATGTCTCTTCATAATTGATCATGAATGTATTGGCATAGGCCGGAGCCAAAATAGGACTCCTTCGCGGTCCCAGCATTCTGCACATAATATGAACTGCCATATTGAAAATGATTATTCTCAAGTATACATAGAATCAGATCACAAACATATTCAACCGGAGGACCAATGAAATTCTCCTGTGACAAAGTTTTACGTATTGTTTCTACCCCCAATAGATGAGGGATTACTGTGTACAAAGATGAAACATCTAGAGTTGCATAAAGGATCTGTTCAAATGGGCCCTTAAGATCTTTTAACTTAGACAATAAGTGCGGAGTATCTCGGATATAACTCTTACTCTTAACCACTATGGGCTGAAGAAGCAAGTCAATGTATTGTGCTATCGGTTGTAATACCGAATTCCTTGCTGACACAATAGGGCAGCCAGGGGGTGCTACGCTTGACTTATGTAGTTTTGGTATACTATAGAAAATTGGACATGTCTGATTCTCTACCATCAACAAATCTGCCAAATCTTTATCTATCCAACTATCCAACTTTATCTATCCAACTATCTATATTCAGACATAAAAATAGCATATATATATATATATATATATATATATACTGAAAAAATGGCTGCGGCACTCAGGGTCTTGTGGAAAAGTCAAGTTGTATTGTTACATCACAACGTAGAACACAAACGTTTCAGGGTGTCTAGCCCCTTTATCAAGATCTTGACAAAGGGGCTAGACACCCCGAAACGATGGTGTTCTACGTTGTGATGTAACAATACAACTTGACTTTTCCACAAGACCCTGAGTGCCGCAGCCGTTTTTTCAGTATAGCTACTTTCTTCATTGAAGGCACCGGGGCAAGTGTTAATTTGGAGGAGTGCCGAGCTTTCCATACTTGATATTGATATATATATATATATATATATATATATATATTTCTCTTACTATTCTATGCAATTGGGGGACTGCAGGCTACTCCAGTTGGGGTTGGCATGGCAGGATCCTTTTGATTGGCCTTCAGCAAGGGCGTAGCTACCATAGGTGCCGGCAGTGCAGCTGCTATGGGGCCCAGCACTGAGAGGGACCACTTTCCCTGTTACAGTTACATGTATTATATACATTTTTTGCCATTGGGTGGTATGTAGGGGTCCTTTCAAACTTTTTCCTTGGGGCCTGCAATATTCATAGGTATGCCTCTGGGCTTGCTCATTGTAGTGTGGTATAAAATGAACTGAAGGGCATTTATTTTATTTTTTTTCAATTTACCAATTTTTACAAAAAATATAATAAAAGAGACATGTACAAGCATTTGGCATAGTCTGTACATAGGCACAACAGTAATAAAGCAACAATTTCTGAACATACTTGATTAAATGCCCCGAATGTACAATGTCGAAATATACTAAATAAAAACAAAATTTCCATAGTAAGATTCATAAGGAAAAAGAGAAAGTGTATGGATTAATCTATTTAAGGGCCGCATACACTAGGGAGTTTTATCTCAGCAATGAGTTGAATCCATTTTCCCTGCAATATGGCTGGGAGCTTCCCGGGAGCAGGGGTTAAAGTGGGGGGGAACGAGGTGGAACTGAGTTCCACTACCTGTAATGGTAGGGGGAACTAGTCCCACCATCTCCATTGCCCTGCACAGTAATTCCAACAGAAAAGCCCACCCCATCTTCTGCGTCAATCGATGATACAGACGGCACTAGTGTTGCTGCTGAGCTGGAGCCACCTGCTCCTTCTACATGTCCTGGTGCCTCCATGGTCCTCCTCCATGAGTTCCACCACCTCACCAGAACCACTTTAAGCCCTGCCCGGGAGCCCTGCGATTGCAATTTGGTACTTGAGTGTATTTTTATATGTGATTTATCTCAGAGAGGAAAAAAAGAAGAGGGGGGGTGGATGCGTCTCTGGTGTGAGGGGGGCAATCAGGCATGACTGAATCAATGAGAGTTCGGACCAAGGACCAAAAGGGAGCAATTTTGAGTAACTCCACCATATATGAAAAAAGGAGCCTATTTGGCCACATTGGCACCAGCAACGATTTGAGGAGTTTAAGTAAATTTGATTTAGGCGGTCTGGTACTAAATACCAGCGAGTGTAAATTTTGTAGGAGGTTTCCTTGACAGAAACGCTAATCGAACATTTTGAGATATTTAATTGTATAGTATCCCACGCTTCATCAGCAAGGGTGGTCCCCAGGTCCGTTTCCCAAGCAATTTCATGCGCTACGTGCGAGGGAGGGTCTGGGGAAAGAATAGACTGATACAGTATAGAGATGATGCCTCTATCCATGGTGTTATGAATGCAAAGGCGTTCCATTGGCATCGGGACATTGGGGGAAGGTGTTTTCCTGCTGGAGGTCATAACAAAATTTCGTATGTGGAGATTCTGATAAAAATAGGATGTTGGAAGGGAATGTTTCGTCTGAAGGTCTGCGAAGGAGAGTGGAACATTGTTATGAGATATGTGATGAAAGCAAGTAATGCCTGCTGCCGACCATGTATAAGCCATTAGAGAGGATCGTCCCAGAGCAAAAGAAAGGTTATTCCAGATGGGAGTTAGAGTAGAGGGGTGTGTATAGCGTTAAGATTTTGTATTTAAGGAGTCCCAGGGAGAGAGCATGAGGGAGACTGTTGGGACAAGATGGACAGATTTAGGTCTGGGGAGCCATGGAAGGTGAGAAATAGGATCAACCTGGACCAGGTCACTCTCCAAATCGACCCATCTCCTCAAGATTTCAGTGGGAATGCCAGGCAACCATTTGGCTGAGTTTCGAGGCGAAATAATATTTGATAGTGAAGGGAGGCCTAAACCATCACATGTAGCACTCTTCTGAAGAGTTTCACTTCGTAAACATGTTTTATCATTCCAAATGAATTTACCACATTGAGAATGAAGGTATGTTAAGATCCGGAGAGGGACCAGGACCGGCAGGGTTTGGAAGAGATATAATAACTTGGGGAGAACATTCATCTTAATAGCGTTAATCCTTCCTATCCAGGAAATAAAGTGTTTTTTTCCAACCCAGAATATTCTGAGAAATTTCCTTAAATAGGGGGGGATAGTGCGCTTCATAGAGAGAATGGTAGGATTTGATAATATGAATTCCTAGGTATTTAATGGAGGTGTGGTGCCATGTTAAAAGAAAATAGTTTTTTAAAAGGTTTAGTGTGGTGGTAGGTATGTGTAAAGGAAGGGCTTCCGATTTATCTTTATTAACTTTGTAACTGGAAAGATCCCTGTAGAGAGACAATTCCCTAAAAAGGTTGGGTAGGGAAATTAACGGGTTGGTAAGAGTGAGCAGGATGTCATCAGCAAAGAGGGAGAGTTTGTACTGGGA
Organism: Pseudophryne corroboree; assembly: GCF_028390025.1. Taxonomy (NCBI): domain Eukaryota; kingdom Metazoa; phylum Chordata; class Amphibia; order Anura; family Myobatrachidae; genus Pseudophryne; species Pseudophryne corroboree. The sequence continues at coordinate 627,749,054 of NC_086448.1, forward strand.
ATTATTAATGGAAAAACTCGTAATATCTGGTTTATGTTGGATACGACAGGCAAGGGGTTCGATTATTAGAGTGAAAATAAACGGCGAAAGAGGGCAGCCTTGTTGTATACTGTTAGTAATGGCAAAGGGTTCAGACAGAGGGTCAAGACAGAGGTGGAGGGATTGTGGTAGAGTGCAGTAATGGCTTGGAGGAATTCCCCTTCAAAGCCAAAACTATGGAGAGTGTGGTTGAGGAAAGCCCAGGATACTGTATCAAAAGCCTTCTCTGCGTCTAGGGCTAGAAGAAAAGAAGGGAGTTTGATAGAATTAGCATGGTGAATTAAATTGATGGTGCGTCCAGTATTATCCAGGGCCTGACAAGAAGGGACAAAATTAACTTGGTCAGGATGTATGAGAGTAGGGAGAAGGGGGTTCAGACGCAGGGCTAATAGTTTTGCAAAGAGTTTTAGATCGGTATTTAGGAGAGAAATAGGGCGATAGTTAGGGACCAGGGGTTGATCTTTACCTGGTTTGGGGATAACTGTAATTCGTGCATTGGTAGTTTCACTATGGAATAAATTGCCTTTAAGAAGATGGGACAGAGCACTCAACCACAATTGAGCAAGGTGCAGGGGGAAGAAAAGAAAATAGATTGCTCAATACAAAAGGGGAGGTACTCAATTGATAGGACTTAGAGGTCCAAGTGGGTGAGGGAGCAAAGATCCGAGTCGCCACAAGGAGACAAGTGTGTATTTGGGGGTGGTGAGTTTACAACAGAAAACAATATTGCATAGATGGGGGGAAGATGAGAGCAAGAGTATTACCTAACGAGGAATAACACTCTAGAGAGATTAGGTACTAGTATATGAGATTCAAGAGAAGGAAATGACTCCACTGGGTGAGGGAGGTGAAAAGACAAAGAGAAAAAAATAAAAAAAATACATGTGTGTGTGTATATATGTATATATATATATATATATATATATTCAGTGACGTGTGGTGTGGTGAGGCAGAGCCTTTCCTGTCATACTAACGTTTGTGCCAAAGTTTTGAATGTATAAAATATATGGAAAATACAAAGTATATGTTTGAAATATCTTCTTTGGATTATTCTAATATTTTTTTATAGCCAAAACTCTGGAGTAAAAAGTCTATGGCAGGTGAGGCAGTGCCTCACCTGGGTAACTTTTCCGCACATATCTGATCAAAACTCACCAAATTTCCAGGAGTTTACACTGCTACACCTGTGTATAATGCCCAGATGTACGCTTTGGCTCATATATTGAGTGTAAATCTGGCTCTGGTGCTAGCCAGTGCCTCCTGAGCTATTTAGCTCACCGCACATCCCTATATATATATATATATATATATATATATATATATATATATATATATATATACACACACGCACACACGCACACACGCACACACGCACACACGCACACACGCACACACGCACACACACACACAACCATACATACATACACATACATGTAAAGGCCTCTCCAGAATAGTCGTTGATTCAAATGCTGTATAAAGATTAAAGCATATCTTATTTGATATGGTCGATAAGCACGGAGGGCCCACCTCAGAGGCTGCAGTGATTCTGACAGTCTAGCCCTGCAATTACAAGGAGGCCAAGTGATGAGTTATCAAAGCTGTGGGGACCTCCGCGACCATGGACCAGGTTGTAATAAGTGACACACAGAACATTGAAATAACAGGTAAGGTGAAGAATACAAACCAGCATTGTAAGAGACATAGGTTAAAGCTTCGGAAATAGTTCAAGACTGAAAAATCTCCCAATTATAAATCAGGCTGGCGATTTAACTGAAAACATAAAATCAGTGTTAACTGGCATAGAACTAATTAACAAAGGATGTCCTGCGTAAGGAATGAATGCTAGGGTCAAAAACTGGACCCCAGGAAAAAATAAACATCGGAAATATAACCAAATTCAAGATTCAGCCTATAAAAAGGTCTAGGAGGGGTTAACACAAAAAAATAATAATGAGGGGGAACAATTACCGAATGAAACTCTGAGAGTATGACATTTCCAATTTTAAGACTAAAGCAATTACAATGGTCAGTCCGTAGTGGATACGGGTGTAGTTGGTTATGCCGGCGGCCGGGATCCCGGCGACCAGCATACCGGCCCCGGAAACCGACCGCCGGCATACCGACAGCGTGGTGAGCGCAAATGAGCCCCTTGCGGGCTTGCTGCACTCGCCACACTGCGGGCACGGTGGCACGCTACGCGCGCCACGCTACGTGCGCCACGCTATCTATTCTCCCTCCAGGGGGGTTGTGGACCCCCAAGAGGGAGAAAAAGTGTCTGTATGCTGGCTGTCGGGATTCCGGCGCCGGTATACTGTGCGCCGGGATCCCGACAGCCTGCAACCTGAAGACCACCCGTGGATACATAGAGACGTGAAGGTATCAATTAGCACAGAAGCAGTACCCATCTGATGTAGAAGAAAGTTTGAAGGAGCAAGGTGGCAAGGATGTGTCCATTCCAGTGTAGAATCAAGCTTTAAGCTAGGTGACCCTCTTCAGTGGGGGTCCCGGATTTTTCAATATGTGATAGCAAGTCCTTGCTTTAGCGAAGGTCCCTGATAATGACTGTTTTTCCATGAAGATCCACGATCAGCTGGAAAGGGAAACCCCATCGATAGCGAATGTGTCTATTACGTAGGGCCTCGGTTAAATCACGTAATTCCCTCCTCTTAGCAATGGTTAGAGGGGCCAGTTCTTGGAAAAACTGGAGTTTAGATGATTTTAAAAGAATATAAGGCATTCCATGCATGGGGTTAGGATCTTGTCCTTGTCCTTGAACTTAAGAAAACTGAAAATTACATCCCGGGGAGGTTCACCATCGCGAGGTTTAGGACGGAGGGCTAGATGAGCTCTTTCTAACGGTAACTGTTTGTCCCCTAAATCGGTGATTAGAGAGGACGGGATTCCATTTTGGTCATTCTAGAGGCGAGGTAACAAATGTCCGCCTTAATAGAGTCCACTGCTTGGTGTTGCAGTCTGTATGTGCTGGGAGGAACTGAAACCCACGTTGTTAGAGCAGCCCTGAAGATAACATATGGGGAGACAAAATTAACCTCCCTGGGAGGGGGCAAAGGGGGACCATGCCTGATGAGCAAGGTTGGGGAGAGGAGTATTGAAAACCAGTATTGCAGCCACTGATCGAGGTATTGCAGCACCAAAAAGCAGTGTCAGGGCTAGGAGACAATATAGAGCTATAGTGCTAGTTGGCAAGCAGGCAAGTCACCTCCCCAAAGCTATGTTAGGGTGCAAGCTTCAGGGGCAATATGGTGGATTTCTGTACCACCTCTGTGTACCAGGGAATGCAGGCTGTTTGACAGGGTCGGGGACCCCACAGACCCTGCAGCTCACAACTCGAATCTCCAGAGCAGGTAGGAGGCTCAGTCCCAGCCATGAGTGAGCATAGCGCTGGAAGCACCAGTGCAACATCCAGGGTGCATCTCCCATCGGGGCTCAGCGCCGCTCTTGTGCAGGTAGATTGCAGGACTCCAATGGTAGCAGGGGCACACCGGGCACTCACAGAGATTACCTTCAGGTCCTGGTACCGGCCAGCCACCGACAATCCATTTATGCAGGGCACCATGCCGGCTAGCGTCTCCCGGCGGGTTTACTGGAGTACTTGAGCCCGCGGCTTCAAATCCAAGTGTAGGCCGCAACCGGTAGAGGCCACAACGATGGCCTCCCGGCTCCGCAACCCACACTCCGGGCTCAAAAGAGGTACACGGGTGAAAAAGAACCCATGTAAGGTGTATGGGATCACTACAGGGGGTAATAATAAGTTTTAGGGACAGGAGCTCATCTTGTCGCTTCCCCTGTCAGGCCATGCCTGGGGGGCATTTTTTAATATTATATAATATGAACCGGGGCACTGTAATGAGGCACAATATGAACGTGGGAGCACTATATATCATATTGTGAATTGGGGGTACTGTGCGGCATAATGTGTACTGGCAGCTCTAAAATGTAACATAGGGTAAACTTTAAGCACTACTAAGATTCATAAAATTAACTAGGGCACTATTATGGGGCATAAAATAAACAACTGCTGCAGAGAAGTGTTTCTCTAGAAGCATTGGGACGAGGTAATGTTGGTATGGGGCCTACAAAGTTCTGGCTACGCCCCTGGCCTTCAGGCATGTTTTCTGCACTATAGCACAGCATTTGTGCAATATCCCCTTTGAGTATAACAGCAGAGACACACTCATTTAACAAATTAATATTGCAATTCTTGTAACCATGGGTATCGCATTTTGAAACATTTTTCCAAGTGGTTAAGTCTGCTGCATGATGTCATATTTTTATTTACAGAACTAGACTAATAGTTTCAGTCATCTCTACTCTAAACAGGCAGGTCTGACCTATATGCTTTTAAATCCAAAACATCCAAGTCACATTTTCCATGGAGAACCTACTTTTACTGAATATTTGCTGCTTTCAGTCATATGCAGACATTGCCCCGAGGAGTCAACTTATTGTCGAGGACGGCTTAATATCAGAGTCCTCTTATTCTGTTCAGCAAACAGAGATTAAAAAACATATTAAATCCTTTTTTTTAACGCTTTTGTCCCTTTACAAAATGGTCTTAATTTCTGCTCTCTTTAACATTGGGTTTATTAGGTTGTTTTCCTTTCATTGTCCATGAACCAAACTCTATGGTTTCACTTTCCAAGATTTTATTCCATCCTCTCCCTGCCCACATATGAAAGCTGTATGTAGAGCACACAGGCACAGAAATGTTTTAAGACATCTGCATTTTGAAACTCAGCGGTATCCCACGAGTGTATTAAATCTGCAGTGTGCTGATCTGTTTCCTGGCTTTATGTTTTCTCCTCTGTAACCCAATATCCCTCATGAGCACCAGTGGATGGGAGTTATCTTGACTACAGCTGTGTCAGCAAGCCAATGGCTCTTGGCTTCCACTTCCTGCTTTTGCCTGCACACAGTAAGACTTACAGCACCCCACTGGGGGGGTTTGTTAATTTGCCAGGTTTGATCTCTTTTAAACTGGCGTCGGGATCATTCGACACTTGCACACATTCTTTTTTCAAGAACACTTTATTTATTGGTTGGAAATCCTGTTTGAGGCAATTAGATTGGAGAGGACTCAGAAACAGCCACAAATATGGAACCTACAAGACTACAAGAAGATCACATTTCTGCAATCAGCCCCAGCACAATGAAATGGAGAACTTTAAAACAAGCACATTTTCCCCATCCTTGTTTTGCCCACCACCTATGTTCCAAAACCAACCCACACATTAACGTCAACAGAAGCATTTTTCTATACCAAATATTGTTTTAGGACACTGATTTCAGGGATTTGTTTCATGCTAAAGCAATGCACTAATACTATAGTTCTTTAAAAAATAAAATACAATACTATAGTTATTTAAAAAAAATACATTATATCTTTATGTATCAAACCATTATGTACATACCTATTTTTGAATGGCAATAACAAATTTCATTACCATACTGAATATCATTCTTTCCATATTAATTTGTGGTAGTATAGGTTTTATATCACAGATGTAGACAAAATATGGTGTCAGTATTGCACAAACCAATACCTGTCTCAAATGGCCATAATCAAAGGAAAATTAGAAATGTGCAGCCTTAGGGGCAATTACAAGTAAGTACTGTAGCAGACCAGTAGTATTGCACGTAGGCAATGGGCCTATGCAGCCATATGCAAAGACATAATATGATGGGAACAAGTGCTGTGGTAGCAGCACAAGGCAAGATGGCAGTAGTATCTACTAGCTATATAGGTGGGATGCTGTCAAAATCAAGCCAGTCAGAAGACGGATCCCGGAGGCAAGTACTGTTTGGGGTTAGGGTTAGGCACTAGGGGGAGGGTTAGGGTTATGCTGCAGGGGGCGATTAGGGATAGGCTTGGAGGGGGACAGTTTGGGTTAGATTGCGGGGGTGGGAGGGGACTGTTAGGGTTAGGATGTGGGGGAGGGGTAGGTTAGTGTTAAGGATAGAAGTAGGGTTAAAATACGCAATCTGTCAGCATTCAGACCGTGAGGATTTCGCTGTCTGTCTTCTTAATGTTGGGATTCCGACTACCGGGGTTTTATACCCAACCTATATAGGTCTGGTTATGTTTCTATCATGGCACCACTTACAGAGCCTTCCTGTCTCCATTATGTCAGTGCTTCCTTGCCAGACATCCATCATGCATCAGTTATTTGGAAACAAAATGGTTCACTTTACATACTAAGCAAAACTCTAAAGGTTCATACTGACAAACTAGAATTTACAGTCTAAATATAAGTTATAGGTTAATGTGATAATACAGTGAGCGACATTCAAATATATTAGATCTCACTACTTTGGAATGAAGCCATTGTTGTCTTTATTATTCTGTTTTATACACTACATTTAGTAAGCTTTAAGCTTTTCCCATTTCTGAGATAGTAAGTCTGCAATGTTTTTGCTTTTCTCTGCACACTTTCTAGCAGTTTCCACCATCTGCTCTAAATTTTACTTTTATTGTACCTTTATTTGTGCTTAAGTACTGTCTGTGTGACCTGGTGACTACATCTCTCCTTACATATATATTGCATATCCCTAGCAGCAACAGTTCTGACAGAGACGGATTTAAACTCTATTGGGCCCTAGGCAAGATAATGCTTTGATCTATTAATAATACTCTATTTCTCTAACGTCCTAAGTGGATGCTGGGGACTCCGTAAGGACCATGGGGAATAGCGGCTCCGCAGGAGACTGTGCACATCTAAAGAAAGCTTTAGGACTACCTGGTGTGCACTGGCTCCTCCCCCTATGACCCTCCTCCAAGCCTCAGTTAGATCTCTGTGCCCGAACGAGAAGGGTGCACACTAGGGGCTCTCCTGAGCTTCTTAGTGAAAGTTTTAGATTAGGTTTTTTATTTTCAGTGAGACCTGCTGGCAACAGGTTCACTGCATCGAGGGACTAAGGGGAGAAGAAGCGAACTCACCTGCGTGCAGAGTGGATTGGGCTTCTTAGGCTACTGGACATTAGCTCCAGAGGGACGATCACAGGCCCAGCTTGGATGGGTCCCAGAGCAGTGCCGCCGGCCCCCTTAGGCTCACTGCATCGAGGGATCCGGAAAATCGGCGGCAGAAGACGTCCTGTCTTCAACAAGGTAGCGCACAGCACTGCAGCTGTGCGCCATTGCTCTCAGCACACTTCACACTTCGGTCACTGAGGGTGCAGGGCGCTGGGGGGGGCGCCCTGAGACGCAATAAAAACACCTTGGATGGCAAAAAAAATGCATCACATATAGCTCCTGGGCTATATGGATGCATTTAACCCCTGCCAGAATCCATAAAAAAGCAGGAGAAAAGTCAGCAAAAAAGGGGCGGAGCCTATCTCCTCAGCACACTGGCGCCATTTTCCCTCACAGCTCCGTTGGAGGGAAGCTCCCTGTCTCTCCCCTGCAGTCACTACACTACAGAAAGGGTTAAAAAAAGAGAGGGGGGCACTAATTAGGCGCAGTATTAACTATACAGCAGCTATAAGGGGAAAAACACTTATATAAGGTTATCCCTGTATATATATAGCGCTCTGGTGTGTGCTGGCAAACTCTCCCTCTGTCTCCCCAAAGGGCTAGTGGGGTCCTGTCCTCTATCAGAGCATTCCCTGTGTGTGTGCTGTATGTCGGTACTTTTGTGTCGACATGTATGAGAAGAAAAATGATGTGGAGACGGAGCAGATTGCCTGTAATAGTGATGTCACCCCCTAGGGGGTCGACACCTGAGTGGATGAACTGTTGGAAGGAATTACGTGACAGTGTCAGCTCTGTATAAAAGACAGTGGTTGACATGAGACAGCCGGCTACTCAGCTTGTGCCTGTCCAGACGTCTCATAGGCCGTCAGGGGCTCTAAAGCGCCCGTTACCTCAGATGGCAGATATAGACGCCGACACGGATACTGACTCCAGTGTCGACGGTGAAGAGACAAATGTGACTTCCAGTAGGGCCACACGTTACATGATTGAGGCAATGAAAAATGTTTTACACATTTCTGATAATACGAGTACCACCAAAAAAAGGGGTATTATGTTCGGTGAGGAAAAACTACCTGTACTTTTCCTGAATCTGAGAAATTAAATGAGGTGTGTGATGATGCGTGGGTTTCCACCGATAACAACGGATAATTTCTAAAATGTTATTGGCATTATATCCTTTCCCGCCAGAGGTTAGGGTGCGTTGGGAAACACGCCCTTGGGGGGATAAAGCGCTCACACGCTTGTAAGGGCTCTACCTTCGCCTGAGATGGCCGCCCTTAAGGATCCTGCTGATAGAAAGCAGGAGGGTATCCTAAAAGGTATTTACACACATACTGGTGTTATACTGCGACCAGCAATCGCCTCAGCCTGGATGTGCAGTGCTGGGTTGGCGTGGTCGGATTCCCTGACTGAAAATATTGATACCCTAGATAGGGACAGTATATTTTTGCCTATAGAGCATTTAAAAGATGCATTTCTATATATGCGTGATGCACAGCGGAATATTTGCCGACTGGCATCAAGTCTAAGCGCGTTGTCCATTTCTACCAGTAGAGGGTTATGGACACGTCAGTGGTCAGGTGATGAGTATTCCAAACGGCATTTGGAAGTATTGCTTTATTAAGGGGAGGAGTTATTTGGGGTCGGTCTTTCAGACCTGGTGGCCACGGCAACAGCTGGGAATTCCACGTTTGTACCCCAGGTCGCCTCTCAACATGAGAAGACGCCGTATTATCAGGCGCAGTCTTTTCGTGGACAAGCGGGCAAAAGGTTCCTCATCTTTACTGCCCCGTGACAGAGGGAGAGGAAAAAGGCTGCAGAAATCAGCCAGTTCCCAGGAACAGAAACCCTTTCCCGCCTCTGCCAAGCCCTCAGTATGACGCTGGGGCTTTACAAGCAGAATCAGGCACGGTGGGGGGCCCGTCTCAATGAATTTCAGCGCGCAGTGGGCTCACTCGCAAGTAGACCCCTGGATCCTTCAGGTAATATCTCAGGGGTACAAATTAGAATTCGAGACGTCTCCCCCTCGCCGTTTCCTAAAGTCGGCTTTACCGATGTCTCCTTCTGACAGGGAGACAGTTTTGGAAGCCATTCACAAGCTGTATTCCCAGCAGGTGATAATCAAGATACCCCTCCTGCAACAGGGAATGGGGTATTATTCCACACTGTTGTGGTACCGAAGCCGGACGGCTCGGTGAGACCGATTCTAAATCTAAAATCTTTGAACACTTACATACAGAGGTTCAAATTCAAGATTGAGTCACTCAGAGCAGTGATTGCGAACCTGGAAGAAGGGGACTACATGATGTCTCGGGACATCAAGGATGCTTACCTTCATGTCAAAATTTACCCTTCTCACCAAGGGTACCTCAGGTTTATGGTACAGAACTGTCACTATCAGTTCAGACGCTGCCGTATGGATGGTCCACGGCACCCCGGGTCTTTACCAAGGTAATGGCCGAAATGATGATATTCCTTCGAAGGAAGTGAATTTTAGTTATCCCTTACTTGGACAATTCCCTGATAAGGGTAAGATCCAGGGAACAGTTGGAGGTCGGTGTAGCACTATCTCAGGTAGTGTTGCGGCAGCACGATTGGATTCTCAATATTCCAAAATCGCACCTGGTTCCGACGACGTGTCTTCTGTTCCTAGGGATGATCCTGGACACAGTCCAGAAAAAGGTGTTTCTCCCGGAGGAGAAAGCCAGGGAGTTATCCGAGCTAGTCAGGAACCTCCTAAAACCGAGCCAAGTCTCAGTGCATCAATGCACAAGGGTTCTGGGTAAAATGGTGGCTTCCTACGAAGCAATCCCATTCGACAGATTCCACGCAAGAACTTTCCAATGGGACCTGCTGGACAAATGGTCCGGGTCGCATCTTCAGATGCATCAGCGGATAACCCTGTCACCAAGGACAAGGGTGTCCCTCCTGTGGTGGTTGCAGAGTGCTCATCTTCTAGAGGGCCGCAGATTAGGCATTCAGGACTGGGTCCTGGTGACCACGGATGCCAGCCTGCGAGGCTGGGGAGCAGTCACACAGGGAAGGAATATCCAGGGCTTATGGTCAAGCCTGGAGACATCACTTCACATAAATATCCTGAAGCTAAGGGACATTTACAATGCTCTAAGCTTAGCAAGACCTCTGCTTCAAGGTCAGCCGGTGTTGATCCAGTCGGACAACATCACGGCAGTCACCCACGTAAACAGACAGGGTGGCACAAGAAGCAGGAGGGCAATGGCAGAAGCTGCAAGGATTCTTCGCTGGGCGGAAAATCATGTGATAGCACGGTCAGCAGTATTCATTCCGGGAGTGGACAACTGGGAAGCAGACTTCCTCAGCACGACCTCCACCCGGGAGAGTGGGGACTTCACCCAGAAGTCTTCCACATGATTAAAAACTCGACAGGTATTGCGCCAGGTCCAGGGACCCTCAGGCAATAAGCTGTAGACGCTCTGGTAACACCGTGGGTGTACCAGTCAGGGTATGTGTTCCCTCCTCTGCCTCTCATACCCAAGGTACTGAGATTGATAAGATGGAGAGGAGTAAGCTCTATATTCATGGTTCCGGATTGGCCAAGAAGGACTTGGTAACCGGAACTTCAAGAGATGCTCACGGAGGATCCGTGGCCTCTACCTCTAAGAAGGGACCTGCTCCAGCAAGGACCCTGTCTGTTCCAAGACTTACCGCGGCTGCGTTTGATGGCATGGCGGTTGAACGCCGGATCCTGAAGGAAAAAAGGCATTCCGGATGAAGTCATCCCTATCCTGATCAAAGCCAGGAAGGATGTAACTGCAAAAACATTATCACCGCAATTGGCGAAAATATGTTGCGTGGTGCGAGGCCAGTAAGGCCCGACGGAGGAAATTCAACTGGGTCGATTCCTACATTTCCTGCAAACAGGAGTGTCTATGGGCCTGAATTTGGGGTCCATTAAGGTTCAAATTTCGGCCCTGTCAATTTTCTTCCAAAAAGAACTAGCTTCAGTCCCTGAAGTTCAGACGTTTGTAAAAGGGGTACTGCATATACAGCCTCCTTTTGTGCCTCCAGTGGCACTTTGGGATCTCAATGTAGTTTTGGGTTCCAAAAGTCACATTGGTTTGAACCACTTAAATCTGTGGAGTTAAAATATCTCACATGAAAAGTGGTCATGCTGTTGGCCCTGGCCTGGGCAAGGCGCGTGTCAGAATTGGCGGCTTTATCCTGAAAAAGCCCTTATCTGATTTTCCATTCAGACAGGGCGGAATTGAGGACTCGTCCTCAGTTTCTCTCGAAGGTGGTTTCAGCGTTTCACCTGAACCAACCTATTGGTGGTGCCTGCGGCTACTAGGGACTTGGAGGCCTCCAAGTTGCTAGACGTTGTCAGTGCCCTGAAAATATATGTTTCCAGGACGGCTGGAGTCAGGAAATCTGACTCGCTGTTTATCCTGTATGCACCCAACAAGCTGGGTGCTCCTGCTTCTAAGCAGACTATTGCTCGTTGGATTTGTAGTACAATTCAGCTTGCACATTCTGTGGCAGGCCTGCCACAGCCAAAAATCTGTAAATGCCCACTCCACAAGGAAGGTGGGCTCATCTTGGGCGGCTGCCCGAGGGGTCTCGGCTTTACAACTTTGCCGAGCAGCTACTTGGTCAGGAGCAAATACGTTTGTAAAATTCTACAAAATTGATATCCTGGCTGAGGAGGACCTGGAGTTCTCTCATTTGGTGCTGCAGAGTCATCCGCACTCTCCCGCCCGTTTGGGAGCTTTGGTATAATCCCCATGGTCCTTATGGAGTCCCCAGCATCCACTTAGGACGTTAGAGAAAATAAGAATTTACTTACCGATAATTCTATTTCTCATAGTCCGTAGTGGATGCTGGGCGCCCGTCCCAAGTGCGGATTGTCTGCAATACTTGTACATAGTTATTGTTACAAAAATCGGGTTATTATTGTTGTGAGCCATCTTTCAGAGGCTCCTCTGTTATCATGCTGTTAACTGGGTTCAGATCACAGGTTATACGGTGTGATTGGTGTGGCTGGTATGAGTCTTACCCGGGATTCAAAATCCTTCCTTATTGTGTACGCTCGTCCGGGCACAGTATCCTAACTGAGGCTTGGAGGAGGGTCATAGGGGGAGGAGCCAGTGCACACCAGGTAGTCCTAAAGCTTTCTTTAGATGTGCCCAGTCTCCTGCGGAGCCGCTATTCCCCATGGTCCTTACGGAGTCCCCAGCATCCACTACGGACTATGAGAAATAGAATTATCGGTAAGTAAATTCTTATTATTCTTACCTTATATACAGCTGATACATAGGCCACATCTGTATCACACAACTGTTACTATACACAGGTATCACAAATATTGCTTTTGATTAGTTACTATTAATGTTCCCCTTGTGAACTTTCAAGGTACAAGACCAAAACAAGAAAAGAAGGAATCGGCTTCCTTACAGCAGGACTCGTTCCCTTCCCACAAAAAGATTTTTAGGTTAAAATGGTAGTACTTTATTAATGACCAATAATAATTAAAAACATTCAATACCCATGTGTGATATATGTCATTTTATTATTTCCACATATGAAGTATTATATGCTCCCCTTGTTTTTATTGGGGTCACACAAGCGAAATATATAAAATATAGAATAGAATAACATGTAGGTAAAAGTGTAAAGAAAAAGTATTTTGTGTAAAATAAAGTGTGATTGAAAAATAGAATGCGAATGCACTGTCTTTATTCCATAATAATTGAACTCCTATAATGTTTCTGATAATATTCTGCTCCTGAATCTTCACCGTAGTTATTCTTAACAGTGACGTTTACTGGTGGTTACAAATGTAGCAGTATAGTCACAGGTATTTAGTAATTCCCTCTTCAGTGGTTACAATTGTAACATATGTTACTTCTCTGTGACACTCTTGAGATGTTGTTAGCAGCTCTATATTGTTAAATGTATTGGTGGTTTTTACTGATTGTACATGTAACGCAGAGCCGGCCATAGGCATAGGCAAACTAGGCAATTGCCTAGGGCATTTGCTATGCCTATGGACATCAGCAGCTTCTGCTGATTAAAATGATATGCGGCATGCCTATATTCTGTGTGTAGCATTTCATATGCAGATACAGCCACGGTCTCACACAGTATGTAGGCATGCTGCATATCATTTTAATCAGCAGAAGCTGCTTGTGCATCCTAGCCACATAGCAATGCAAATAAGATGCATTTTCATAAAGTAGGTGCCCGACGTTAGCATTGAGGCAAGATTTATGAGGACACATCTGTATCCAAGCAGAGGCAGAGGTCACAGTGTTAGTGGCAGTGTGAGTGCTGTGTGCATGTGAGTGGGTTGGTTGTGCAGTAGTGTTCGGAATATGTGTCATGTAAAAATGCATTAATAATGTGCAACATATGTGTAAGGAGCACTATGTGTGTCATTATGTGTATAAGGGCATTAATAATGTGCGGCATATGTGTAACAGGGTACTACTGTATGTGTGTCATTATTTGTATAGGGGCACTAATAATGTTCAGCAAATGTGTAGGGGGTTTGTTTGTATGTTATTATGTGTATAAGGGCATTAATAATGTGTGGCATATGTGTAAGGGACATTATGTGTTAAAGGCATTAATAAAGGTTGTCATAATGTGCAAGGCGCATTATGTTTATAAGGACATTAATAATGTGTCTCATGTGTAAGGGGCATTCATGTGTAGAATTATGTGTATAAATGCATTACTAATGTGTGGCATTATGTGTATAAGGTGCTCTACTATGTGGCATTGCATACAGAAAGGGCACTACTGTGTTGTCTAATGTGAATAAAGAGCAATAGGGTGTGGCGTAATGTGAATAAGGAGCAATTCAGTGTGATGTAATGTGAATAAGGGGCACTACTGTGAGGAATAATGTATATAAGGTAAAGTGATACTACTGTGGGATGTAATATGAATTATGGACACTATCGCATGATCAAATGTGAATAAAGTTGCAGTACTGTGTGGCGTAATTGGAATTGGAGTTACTATTGTGTGGCCTTGCCCCTTGCCAGCAAAAACACACCCCATTTTGGACTGTGCGCAAAATATACCAACTGTTCCTATTTAAAATATAGGGGGTACAAACCCCAAAATAAGAACTGCTATGGGTGAGGGGTGATGGTGCTGGGAAAGAGGTGCAAGGTCAGAGGCGGAACCAGCGGTTGTGCTAGGGGGCACCAGCCAAAATCTTGCCTAGGGCATCATATTGATTGGGGCTGGCTCTGATGTAACGTCACGTAATAGTAGGGGAGTTATACTCACAACAAATGCAGTTGTTACTTTGTATACTCGGAAAAATATTTTCCAAACTTATAGGCCCTACACACTTGGCGATATTCTGAAAGATATGAACGATCTCGTTCATAAATGAACGAGAACTCGTTCATATCTTTCAGTGTGGAGACATAAGCGATGAACGATGCGCGTCCCCGCGCTCGTTCATCGCTGGTCTCCCGTCGGCTGTGCATGCAGGCCAATATGGACGATCTCGTCCATATTTGCCTGCACTTCAATGCAGCCGCGTGACGGGGGGAGTGAAGAAACTTCACTCCCCCCGTCACTGCTCCCCCGCCGCCGGGTTGCTCGTCGGCCGTATCGGCCGTCGGGCACCTCGGCGGCACATCGCCAAGTGAGTAGGGACCCTTAGTGCTGCTGAGTTGTTTCCTCCCCATATTCAATTGCAAAGCATGTAAGCCCACATGTAAGATAGTATTCGTTTGTGTAAATTATACTTGAATGTTGGTGTTATTAGTATTGATTTCTTTTAACCCAGATTTTAGTTGGGTCTTTAATCAACCACTCACCATACTGTATGATTAAACATATATCCATGCTATATTCTTCCTACTGCTAACAATCAGATAGGAAAGGAAATATCATGCACAATGCAGCTTAATAAATATATCTTTTGTCTGGTATTGCTTTTATGAAATGACACTATTGGCACACGCTGTTTATGACAGGGAGCTGTGTGCTAATATAGGAGACATTACATTCACAGAAGCAGGATGTATTCCCGTGCCCTATTCACATCTGAATTGGCTGCTATAACAATCAGTACGTATACTGCATGTCTACGTACTGAGCATCGCTGCAAACATTATAGGTACAAGTATTTTTCAAATTAAAGGTGCAGCCGCCGGAGCCGCAATAACACATGGGATCAGGGACTTATCCCTGATATCATTTGTTTTCATGTGATCGCGGGTCCAATTTTGGCCGTTCAAAACAGCCTCTAATTGGATACCACGATAATGACCATCGGTCCGCACATTTTGATCAGCCACAGCGGCAATGGGGCTAGTAGGATACCGCCCATAGTGGCACATAGCACATTTAATATACTCCAGAACAGAGAAGACACATCACTGTATCATTACTGTAATGTGTTGTTTCACCATAAATTTGCAGTGTAGGTATTAGTGTAAGTTGTGTTACAGATGACAAAACTCAGTGACCTGACCACTGTCCATAGTCATAGTCCTGTGTGCTGCATATATCTAGCTTACCACTGCCTATACTGTCAGTATCTCTCAGTCTGCTTCAGTCCTACAGTGCTGAGCAAATAAAGTTAGAGGAGTCCTGTTTGGAGGAACTTAGCACATGATCATGTGACCCCTGTGACTGGCTGAGTACAGAGAGGGCAGTGCAGGAAACTCCACCCCTGCTGCACTAAAAGTGTCAGCAGAGCTGTCGTGCACTCAGTCTACCAGTATACCAGAAATGCTGGCCTGACAAAACTCTCTAATTGGGCCCATGTACCCCATCCCCAGGACACAGGCCCTCATGGCCTTTTTCTTAACAAGAAGAAATATATTTTGTCATTTGGACAGCTAGAGGGCCTGATAGGACTCATAAAGCCCTAGACAGCTACCTAGGTGCCTTGAGAATAATCCAACGCTGAGCTCTGGTACCATTGGCATGAAAAATAGTAACCTTCTGCCTGTTAGCAAATGAGCAGGTGAAAACATTCCATTATTGTGTTTCTGCAGTCCGAAGATACGAGCTCTGAAACTTCTTTCATTTCTTTACTCTTTGTGAGAATGTTCTCTAGACTTTTTTTGTGTATTCTGTACCCCATTTTTTTTCAGTAGAATAGACACAAACTGTATGAATGGATATTGAGGGTCACTATATGTCAGTGGCTCTCACACTGTATGCCGTGGCACCCTAGGGTGCCTCAGGGCACTTGCAGGGGTGCCTTGGGTTGGTGGTCCAGGACCAATACAAATTATTTGTGGTCAATGTAATTGGCAGCCATCAGAACTGATTTTGTCTATCATAAAATATGTGGACAAACATAAGAACATCTTGTCCTTAAACACATAACTGAACCTAAGGATGACATATAAAACAGAATTTACTTAATTTAGTATTTTATTCTAAATTTCTCAATAAGAAACTTTTGGCCTAGGGGTGGCGTGAAAATAATTCAGATACTCTAGGGTGCTATAAGTAATAAATGTATCAAATATCCCATACTGTACTAGTATAGTCCATGTTGTAGTAATCCAAGTAAATTAGGAAAGCATCTTCATTCCTCGGGAGCATGTCTAATGGTAAGATTTTCCATAACGGTGCTGGGAATTTGTTTGTCTTTTCACATAGAAGTTTGGTTTCCTTCTCCACTGTTTGCATATGCTTATCAATATACAGCCTTCTATTACTTTGTGTGTCTTGTACCATATCCTAATAGTACAGTAGCATGCAGTTTACTTGGGCGTCTGTGTCAGTAATGGTATTTAGAATGAAAACCTCACAACTCTTGTACTGTAATCTCACACTCTTTCATATTCACTTTTGATGTGTCAAATTGTTTTTCAAAAGTTCTGACAATATTTCAGAGCCTGCTTATTATGACCCCAATTACAGTGCTGAAAAGTATAATTTTTTATTGCCGCATACTGCATTTTGAAGCTACTTATCCAATGTCTCTTGCCAGGATAGTTACTCTTATAACAGCTGGCCCGGTGCAGAGAAATTGGTAAAGTGAGAGCAGTTTGTACCCGTCATACTACTGTCCATGCATTCCTATCAGGCTGTACACTTGTATGTGTAATTTGCCGGAGAGGGATCCGAAGATTCTTCAACACGAAAAATTGTGATATTGTAGCCTATAGCTCATGATGGCTTGAACAATCGTCGAGACAATCTTCGAAAAGCTTGACAGACTGTAGAAGACCATACTTCCAATTAAAAAAAAGAGGATTGCTGTAGATTGTGTTAACAAGTCAAACAAAGAGAACTCCTGCCTACAGCTTTCGTTAAATAGTAGCTATGCTAGTGTTAAATAGCCATTGATCACTGGCCTATCTACAGTATAATGGGTGTGGTGTATGTGGTGCACACCGCACATGCTGCACCCATTATTTGAATACTTACCCCTCGGGAGTCCTGGGCCAACGTCAGCATCGCTGTGGAATCACCGTGAAAATGGCACAGTGGCCATTTTCACAGTGTTCTGCACATGCGCAGTAGAGATGTGAGCCGGCTTCCCGTTTACACAGTGTAGCTTGCCAGGTGGAATTCGTGTTCAACCCTGCAAGCTACCCAAGTTGGAATACCAAGTCACTCGACCCGGATTTTTTCAACTGGGCCCATTTACACCGCACAGCAACATGGGTTATGCACGCTCATGTGCAATAACCCGTGTAAGATGCTGGCGGTGTAAAAGGGGTATTAGCAACAAAATGTACCAATAGGGAGTTACACTACAATATATCAGTTTATAAATAATAATCAGAAAAAGAACTTTGATAACTAAAAAAACATCAAACACATTTAAGGCATGTACAATAAACTCATCCCTGACCAAGAAATTTTCTGCACACTAAGGGAACATAATAATATTAACATTTTCATTTGTTGTAAATACTGTTATCTTTATTTTTCGTTTTATGATGGTTGAGTCATCTGTCTGTTTGTCCATAAATTGTCTTGGACCTCATTTACATAATGCACAGGATAAAAATATCATGAACTAACAATAAACACATTGATTTCACCTTATATACCTTCATTACAGTATTACATAAACCAATCAAATTAACAGGCCAATCATATACATAGACCAATTCCATTTCAATTATCAGAATATATTATTAATTCATATCCTCCCATTATGAGGGATTTCCAATTAATTAGCTCAACATCTTATTATGACTTTACTATCAAAAATAAATTTTACCTTTCACCTACTTTTAATTCTCTTATTCTGCAGGATACTAGTTGATTCACTGTGCAGCTGACCTTACTTCTTTATTTCTTTACTATTAAAATCAATTTCTGCAAACCTAAAAATTACATTTAAAGCCGTTTGTTTTGAGCAATAGACAAACTGACATCCAGTTTCCATTTTGTGTATTCACTTATCCATATATCAGCATAACAAAACACCTTGGTTTAGTTAGTACCAGTACACCTCGGAGGACCATCAAGAACACTTAAGAACTTGCCTACTGGTCACTGTAGGAAGACTCCTCCCCATCTAGATGTACTTCTAGATTTGCTGTGAGGTGCCTTCTGCAAAAGTAAAAGTCTCCACCCTTTTTGCCACTTTAGAACAAATCATTCATTAAAGCTACATGACTACCTAATATATACTCAGAGCCTTGAAGCCAACGTTTTCCTGACCATTCTCACAGACACCCCTGAAAAGTGATGCTATTTAATGTTGTGGCAGGGTTGTGTAACCAGAAAGTCAATTGTTGTGTGCTACTGCCAGGGCACAAGGTCGAGTGGGCGTCATGGCTGTATGTTATTTGCCTTAGACATACATGGCTTCCCCTGCGGCACCTATGCATGACTATAAAGAAGCGCCCGGCTGCCAATTCCTTTATCGCAGCACAAGTGACGTCATGACACGGTCAGTGCAGAGGAGTCAGAAAAGATAAGAACAGAGGCCAAGAGACACTCTAAGATGACTCCTATTACTTCAGGCGTGTGTAGATTTTGGGGGGATAAAGTGCACTTAGAAATGTCTTCCCCCACCGTAGAGTAGTAGAAGGTGCAATATGCTTCTGATTAAATCTATAAAATGTACCCAATATTGAGCTGGTTAAAAAAGGAAAGCTCTTTTGCAGAACAAAATTGCTGTGTACTCTTCCCTACAGCAGGGAACGCCCCAAAACTGTGCCCTATCCACCCGCTTCAGTTGTTTCACACTGCAAATGTATACCTAATTTTTGCACTTCTCAGCAAAACTGTGTGCACCGGTGTGCCTGCCCCATAGTTACCAAGGAAGGCCGTCATTCTGTCCAACTCCTGCTAGCAATCAATCCAGACTCTGGACATACCACAGAGTCCTTATTTTGATGAAACTGTACTCTAAGGATCACTGGTGGAAATTCAAGGGCAACGTGTATTCAAGCATGATTTTGCAGTGTGTCCTAGCTGCTTCGTCCTTCATAAATGAGACCAGTTGACTATGCTGTGTACACAATGTGTAATATGGGATGTTTTTATTCATGGTTGCCTAGGCAAGAGTCATAAATACAGACCCACTGTAAGTGTAGCCAAAGGGTTAATCCCCCATTAATGTTTTTAAAGTTAGAAATTACATGGCTTACATCCTTTCCAGTAAAAAAAAGTGCCAAAAGATTTCCAGTAAGTTAAAAGTAAATGTAACCTAATGTAGCCT
Organism: Pseudophryne corroboree; assembly: GCF_028390025.1. Lineage (NCBI taxonomy): Eukaryota > Metazoa > Chordata > Amphibia > Anura > Myobatrachidae > Pseudophryne > Pseudophryne corroboree. The sequence goes on from NC_086448.1 coordinate 627,768,739, forward strand.
TTGCATCACTGAGCATATGCACTGTGCACACAGAGTAACATGGTTAATGCATTAGTCGGCCAAAATCTGGTGCTGATACATTGTCTCCCCCCCCTCCCCCTACTCTGATTTGGGAGAAAAATGTTGTGTACACCCACATGCAGCTTGGATCGTAATATGTTTGCTTCATTTTACATTACAAGCTATAATTATGTGTTTGGTATTATCTTTTCAATGAGATTTATGCCTGGAAACTACATATTTATCTTGCCAAGAGTGGAAATATACAATTTGACTGAAATATTTTTTTACTTTCGACAGGACTTTTATACATTAGTGCTCATTTCATAACATAATTTTAGATGCAAAGTGTGCGGTAAGCTATTGGCAACCATTCTGAGTGTAAGGCAAAAATTGCAGTCCCACAGCATCAGTAAGTGTAAGGCAAAAAGTGCAGTCCACAGCACCACTAAGAGTAAGGCAAAACCTGCAGCAGTCCCACAGCACCACTAAGTGTAAGGCAAAAAGTGCAGTCCCACAGCACCACTAAGTATAAGGCAAAAAGTGCAGTCCCACAATAACAATAAGTGTAAGGCAAGAAGTGCAGTCACACAGCACCACTAAGTGTAAGGCAAAAAGTGCAGTCCCCAGCACAAGTAAGTGAAAGGCAAAAAGTGTAGTCCTAAAGCACCATTAAGTGTAAGGCAGAAAGTGCAGTCCCACAGCACCAGTAAGTTTAAGGCAAAAAGTGCAGTCCCACAGCACCACTAAGAGTAAGGCAAAAAGTGTAGTCCTAAAGCACCAATAAGTGTAAGGCAGAAAGTGCAGTCCCACAGCACCAGTAAGTTTAAGGCAAAAAGTGCAGTCCCACAGCATCAGTAAGTGTAGGGCAAAAAGTGCAGTCCCACAGCACCACTAAGAGTAAGGCAAAAAGTGCAGTCCCACAGCACCACTAAGTGTAAGCAGGGCCGAAACTAGGATTTTAGTCACCCGGGGCAAGGTAGTCATTTGACACCCCCCCACCCCAACCCCCCCCCCCCCCCCCCGCAAAAAAAATAATAATTTATTTTACAATAAATAAATAAAAACAATAAAAAAAAAACAATTTAAAATAAATAAATAAATGAATAAAAATATTATTTTTATATATATATATATATATATATATATATCTTTCAGAACTTTTTTACCTGAAAAATTGCCTTTTCTAACATAAATTTCATATCCAGGAAAAAGTGTCCCCATTTTACACAGTACGACAGGCAAGTGTCCCCATTCCCCATTTTACACATTGCGGCAGACAGGTGTCCCCATTTTACACATTGCGGCAGACAGGTGTCCCCATTTTACACATTGTGGCAGGAAAAAGTGTCCCCATTTTACACATTGCGGCAGGCACGTGTCCCCATTTTACACAGTACGCTGGCAAGTGTCCCCATTTTACACATTGCGGCAGGAAACAGTGTCCCCATTTTACACATTGCGACAAGAAAAAGTGTCCCCATTTTACACATTGCGGCAGGAAAAAGTGTCCCCATTTTACACATTGCGGCAGGCACAGGTCGCCATTTTACACAGTACGCTGGCAAGTGTCCCCATTTTACACATTGCGGCAGGCACAGGTCGCCATTTTACACAGTACGCTGGCAAGTGTCCCCATTTTACACATTGCGGTAGGAAACAGTGTCCCCATTTTACACATTGCGGCAGGAAAAAGTGTCCCAATTTTACACATTGCGGCAGGAAACAGTGTCCCCATTTTACACATTGCGGCAGGAAAAAGTGTCCCCATTTTACAGATTGCGGCAGGTGTTTGTGTAATACATCTGAAACAGCAGGCACAGGTCCCCATTTTACACATTGCGGCAGGTGGTGGAGGGAGAGAGAGAGAGAGAGAGAGAGAGAGAGGAAGGGAGAGGGGCTGACTTACATTTGAAGCGGTTCTCGCCGCTCTTCAGCCGCCTCTCCCTCCTCGTCTGCGCGGCTCCCCCTTCTCCCTCCTCCGGCGGGGTTTCGTGGAATGACGCGTTTGCGCCGTGACGTCACGACGCAATCGCGTCATTCCGCGAAACCCCGCCCCCCGAGCTGGGCACTCGGGAGAAGGGGGTTTCAAAGTCTAAAAGTGCCGCGGCGGGTGTTAGGGGGTCTCGGCGCCCCCTCCAATCCGGCGCCCAGGTCGCCTGCCCCCCTAGCCCCCCCCCTAGTTTCGGCCCTGGTGTAAGGCAAAAAGTGCAGTCCCACAGCATCACTAAGTGTAAGGCGAAAAATGCAGCACCACAACACCAATGCAATTTTCTGAGTGCCAACTTCCTATTACTGTGGCAAAACTCCAGTTTTTATGAGGAATAGAATTTATTTATGGGAAAGAATAAAAGTCTTCATTGGCCAATGGGAAACGATCAGCAAAACAGGGGTTATTTGATAAATATGTATTAAACGTGTTATAGGGCAAAAGTATTTCAATGAAATCAAAGGGTGGAGTGGATGCATGTTCTTTCTTGTGTCCCAGAAACGACCTTTGAATCAGTGGCGACATCCTATATTTTAATGCAAGGGTGACACTTTCCAGTGAATTCTGCAAGAAAACAATTTTCTGTGCACACTGCTACCAAACTAATAAATAATGGCAGGCTAGTAAAAGATGCATTTATAATACAGACACACCCGATGATACTTTTTTATTAATAATTTCAAAAGAGATATGCAGTAGCAGTGAAAACAACCAGTACAAAGTAAAGGAGCAAGGCACCGCAGTAATAAAAACAGTAAATTATAAAAATGCAAATCAAATCAGCAAATTCGGAATAACATTACCTAAGCAGAGTAACAAAACACATAAAGTAAATATGAGACATTTAGAAGGATTTAGGAATTGGGCCACCAATTTATCTTCATAACTGTCGGAGGACTAAAAGGGGAGACCTAAGAGAAAGGACCATGGTTTAGCAGTTATGGATGAATTTAGGGGGCAATTCAGAGTTGATCGCAGCAGCAAATTTGTTAGCAGTTAGGCAAAACCATGTGCACTGCAGGATGAGGGGGGGGGGGGGCAGATATAACATCTGCAGAAAGAGTAAGATTTGGGTGGGTTATTTTGTTTCTGTGCAGGGTAAATACTGGCTGCTTTATTTTTACACTGCAATTTAGATTTCAGTTTGAACAAACACCACCCAAATCTAACTCTCTCTGCACATGTTATATCTGCCCCCCTGTAGTGCACATGGGCCCTCATTCCGAGATGATCGTAGCTGTGCTAAATTTAGCACAGATACGATCATTCACACTGACATGCGGGGGGACGCCCAGCACAGGGCTAGTCTGCCCCGCATGTTTCCCCCCCCCCCCCACAGAAGTGCAAAGGCATCGCACAGTGGCGATGCCTTTGCACTGCAAGAGTAGCTCCCAATCAGCGCAGCTTTAGCCTGCTGGCTGGGAGCTACTCTTCGCTCCCCGGCCCGCAGCGGCTGCGTATGATGTCACGCAGCCACTGCGGGCCGGTCCCCGCATGGTCCGTCCACGCCTGCGATGGCCGGACCACGCCCATGAAACGGCTGCCTTTTCCGCCCCCTCCCGCCCAGCGACTGCCTCTGCCTTCAGCCGTCTGGCATGCACAGTGGGTACCCGTTCGCTCGGCTGCGATAAAAAGCAGCGAGCGAATGGGTCAGAATGACCCCCATGGTTTTGCCCAACTGCTAACAAATTTGCTGCTGCTATCAATTCTGAATTAGGCCCTTAATACAGAACCTTAAAGGTCCGCAATTGAATGCCAGAACACAACTATTTTAGGACAGGTCTACCATACATGAAGGAAGGCACTACGATTCCAACACCCTCTCCAACAAAGGGGAGAGGCAGAGCTAAACTTTTTACTGATCTGAGTGGGAACCATATACCAGCGATTGCTATAAATTCACACATAACAGTATTTTTACAGAATAATGGAAATTTATTTAATTGAAGGAGTGGATATAAAGTGGTCCAATTGTTGAACTTTGAGGCATGCATTTTTTATGTCAACAGTGACTTGTCGACAGTGTTACTGTTGACAGCGCTGTGTCGGCGCCACACTGTTTCAAGGTATACTGCCAACACTATTAAAATGCTTTAACCGACGAATATTTTTTTCAAAATATGCTCAGAATTTATCAGGTTTTTTTAATGATTGAAATAGGTTAAGAACATTTATTTAAAGTACTGTATGTCCAATACAATAGTCTTTAAAAAAATCATAATAATAATAATTGTTTTAAAAAAAAACGTTGGTAGAAACGTCGACGGTCGTGACCATTGATGATCAGATCATTGCGATCAATGCAACTTCAGTTTCCCGGCATCAGATCCTCTCTGCAGTCCCCGGAGCTTCTTGTAAAGGTGAGGGGCGTTCCATGTTTTTACATTTGCCCAGCGGTAGCTAATGTCTGCAGCCGCTGGGTGGGTGTGGGTGCTGCCGGGTTGACCAATCAACAAAGTTCAGCAGCACAGCAGGCGCTGGTGGTGGGGGAGGGGGGGGGATGGGGACCAAGATGCAGCGGCAGTTGCAGAAAGCTTCTATTCCTGAGCCGCACCGTGAGCTTTCTGACTGGTCACATTAGATGCGACCAAGTCAGGGTAAGCCCAGCCTGGTGTGGTCGCATTGCCTTATTGAAGCTATAAAATGTATTACCTACTTACAATTTACGGCCTAAAAGCTCCTTTTTAGGTTTATACTCAACTGCACACAAAAAGAAGCCTTGAGGGTCTGAATTTTTCTTAATGTTTGTGAGCTTCACTTCCTTTCATTGTGTAATTCACTGCATTAGGGGGGTAATTCCAAGTTGATCGCAGCAGGAAATTTTTTAGCAGTTGGGCAAAACCATGTGCACTGCAGGTGTGGCAGATATAACATTTGCAGAGAGAGTTAGATTTGGGTGGGTTATTTTGTTTCTGTGCTGGGTAAATACTGGCTGCTTTATTTTTACACTGCAATTTAGATTGCAGATTGAACACACCACACCCAAATCTAACTCTCTCTGCACATGTTATATCTGCCTCCCCTGCAGTGCACATGGCTTTGCCCAACTGCTAAAAATGTCCTGCTGCGATGAACTTGAAATTACCCCCCATGTGCACTGCAGGGGAGGCAGATATAACATGTGCAGAGAGAGTTAGATTTGGGTGTGGTGTGTTCAATCAGCAATCTAATTTGCAGTGTAAAAATAAAGCAGCCAGTATTTACCCTGCACAGAAATAAAATAACCCACCCAAATCTAACTCTTTCTGCACATGTTATATCTGCCTCCCCAGCAGTGCACATGGGGGGTCATTCCGAGTTGATCGCTCGTTATTTTTTTCTCGCAACGGAGCGATTAGTCGCTAATGCGCATGCGCAATGTCCGCAGTGCGACTGCGCCAAGTAAATTTGCTATGCATTTAGGTATTTTACTCACGGCATTACGAGGTTTTTTCTTCGTTCTGGTGATCGTAATGTGATTGACAGGAAGTGGGTGTTTCTGGGCGGAAACAGGCGTTTTATGGGTGTGTGTGAAAAAACGCTACCGTTTCTGGGAAAAACGCGGGAGTGGCTGGAGAAACGGAGGAGTGTCTGGGTGAACGCTGGGTGTGTTTGTGACGTCAAACCAGGAACGACAAGCACTGAACTGATCGCAGATGCCGAGTAAGTCTGGAGCTACTCAGAAACTGCTAAGAAGTGTCTATTCGCAATTCTGCTAATCTTTCGTTCGCAATTTTGCTAAGCTAAGATTCACTCCCAGTAGGCGGCGGCTTAGCGTGTGCAAAGCTGCTAAAAGCAGCTTGCGAGCGAACAACTCGGAATGACCCCCTTGGTTTTACCCAACTGCTAACAAAATTCCTGTTGCGATCAACTTGGAATTACCCCCAAGATACTGTAGATAATTGCTGATTGTTTATTATTATAGAATGGATTTGTAGAAAAATGTCACCTAAGTTCAGAGTTAGTAAATAAGCACCTTTGTGTTGTGGGGCCTGCCCCTATTACTGTACATGTGAGATTGTTATTGCCTATAGAAATTATATCTTATTCTGACAGCAATAGCTCTACATTACCTTCTGCGTACAGTATACTATTATATTTATACAGGTTTATGGGCTGCTTAGGGTGTATTTGAGACCACTGTTGCACAAATCGATTTCACTGCAGATTCCCATTGCAACATTGAACCTACAGTATTCTACATTCTATCATTTTACTGGATTAGGCAGGGATCATTTTTTCCATTGTCACCTCGCATTACCAGGGAATTCTAATCCTAGGTAATGGGGAGAGATCACTAATTAACACCAATAGATTCATTATAGTAGGGATACCATAGAAATGTTAGGATGGCTGAACAGTTTAAGGCATGGGGCTTTCATTGGCAGTCTGGTATAATGGCACATAATACCTCATAACCATTCTGCTTCTGGCGGTACAGTTCCAGTTTTGGAGGACTATTCTGTGGTCCCTCAATCAGTGTGTGTGTGTGTGTGTGTGTGTGTGTGTGCTGATGAGGTTTGGGATGGGTTGCAGGGTGTCTCCACAGCATGAGGCACAGAAAATGGGCTACTCTGTCAGGAGCACTGTCTGGAAAGGTCAACATATAAAAAAGGTAGACAATTCAAAATGTCGACAGGGTCAAAAGGTCGAAATGACATTGGTCTACACAAATATGGTCGATACAAGTTTTATTTTATTTTTTTCTTAATTTTTTAAAACTTTTTCATACTTCGCCATCCACGTGAACACTAATGTCTGTGGCAGAACACAAGTGACAAAACACCTCCCCATAAAAATTGTGTCTACCTTTTTTGTGTCGACCATTCCCAAGTCGACCTTTCACCCTGTCAACCTTTTGACTGTGTCAGTAGTAGTAGTAGCAGTTGTAGTATTACTAGTAATATTACTGCTCAGAATTCACCTAGAATTACAATGTGGACAAATAAAATGTCTGAGCTAAAAGTAAAGAAGAGGCCAGCTGTTAGGATGTGAAAATGGATGTGGACAGCAAGGAATGACCCTGTACATATTACTTTCTTACTCCACTGTAATATCTAGGAGACTCCAGAATGAGGTAGATAGCATTGCTATGCCTTCTGCATCTCACAAAGTGGAGGTGGTAAATGTCAGCAAGTATGATTTATACCCCTCTTGTCTCTTTCAATAATCATACAATGCATAGTGACATCTAGGAATGTCACTTTCTATGTAATTTGCAAGTAATGCCTTAGCTTCACCCAGCATCTCCCATCTGCCTGTACAAAGTTCTGCAACTCCACAGATGCCATCATCATATGCTGCAAATCTGTGTGGTCAGGCCTAAATGAGACACATAGGGCATGATTCAATTCACAGAGAGTTGAATAGCGCCGATAATTAGCTCCCGGGGTTATTCAATACAGCACAATGGTAAGTCGGAGAATGCCCGTTCTCCCAGACTAAGGGGCCAATTCAGTAAAATTAGCGCGCATTCGCCCGTGGCCCCTCAGCAAATATTCCGTACGACTCGCTACTTTCTATTCATACTGAATTTGCCCCAAAATCCGGGTGTTTCTGCTGCGGTGTACACTGGGCTCCACAAGGATTGGACAATAGGGGGTGTAGAGTAGGATCTTGATCCGAGGCACCAACAAGTTCAAAGCTTTGACTGTTCCCAGAATGCACAGCGCCGCCTCCTATATCACCCCGCCTCCCAGCACAGGAGCTCAGTTTTGTAAGTTGGTGCTGCAGTAAGCAGGCACTTAACAGAGGGGCTGCTCCAAGCAGCCCTGAGAAAAGCTGTTTATGAAGTAAAAAGTGAAGACTTCAAGGGCAGCAGCGGTGGTAAATGTCTTGTGACATTCACTGCTGCAGCGCCAGCTCTCCCTAGCGGCGCTGTACACTCCCGAGCCCTGGTTGCCGGGTACCTACAGTGAAGGCTCTGGTTTTCTTAAGGTTAGACACACACGGCTGGGGCTCTCCAGGATCGCGTGGCCGTGCTTCGGGAGGTGGTAAGTGGGTCCCGCTTGCGGGACCCGGTCTTTATCGCCATCCGGCGCAGTCAGTGGGAGGCGGGCCGCGCGCGCTGGCGGTGGACACTGTGGCAGTACAGGCGATCCCACTAGATCACCAGGGCATGGGCGCAGGTCAGGTTTTCTCTCTAAACCGATTTTTATATCGCCCACAGTACCCGGTGGTTTTGCCAGCAGGAGGGATAAGGCTTAGATCTGAAGTCCCTCCCCCAGCCCCAGGGCGCCATTTCTAGCAAATGTTCCCGCCCTGGAGCTGCATTTCTGTCTTTTCCTCACTCCCTGTCAGTGTCTGCGGCGCCATTATTCCTCAGCTCACTGTTCCTGGGACTGCTTGGGCAAATCCTCCTATGTAAAGCCGCCTGGTTGTCAGCGCTGTGCCTTTACATGACACTTAAGTATTCTACCTGCCTTTTTAGACAGTGATAGTTAAGAAAGAGTGCATTTAGTCAGAGTTTTATAGTACAATTACCCTGTGATATACATCCAGTTCTTACTGTGTAGTGTTATATCTATTGACTATTTAGCTATATAAGCTAGTCCAGTGCAGTATTATTGTCAGTAATAACCTCTGCATTGTACAAACTGTGACTTTCTGTGTGTGCATTTGATAGCTGAGTGGTGTCCATTTCGTGACCTTCATTCAACTTGCTATTCCTATATTCCATAACCTGAGGGGGCTTGGTGCGTCAGGTTTTATATTGATATAGGATTTTCACAAAGATATACTGTATTACGTATTTTTCTCTGTGATTTAGTCACCATATCTCTCCTTTATCTCTGCTAGTGCTGAATACACTGCGCAGGGGTTTGGGTTTAGAGGTATAGTGCTGCTGATAATTGTACTGTGTTAACCTCATACTGCAAGTTATATCATGTCTGCTTCTGAGGGTAACGGTTCTGGCGCTGAACACACTGCCGGTGTTGCTGAAGCCACAGGTCCATATGAGGAGAATATAGCAGCTGTGGGCTCTGGTTCTGGGGGCTCCTTGCCCCCCAGTGGGACTGTGGCAACGGAGGCACATACTGACCCACCGTGGGCTGCTTTTTCCACGCTTCTGCATACACTAGTTCATAAACTAACACCCCCTATGGGACCCCCAATGCCGGTACAACCGTATGTGGTCCCTGCAGCTAACCCGCCATGGGCGGACGATTTATCTGCTCAATTGAAGAAGTTGAACCAGTCCTTGACTACTAAAAAGTCTGACCAACGCTAGCCTAAGTCCAAGAGGTCCTCTAAGCGAGCGCTTGTCTCCTCACATCCACTGCTGTCACTGACACCTCGTCTGATAAAGACGGCACATATACTGACCCCACAGGTTCTGACTCAGATACGGCTGATGGGGAGGGTAGTTCACATGTGGATGTTCCTGACCTTTTGGAGGCTATTAGGTTAATTCAGCAGATTACGGATGATCCCGAGCCATCCGTCCCTCCTAAGAAACCAGATAGGTTTAAGCGTCAGAAGGTGGTTAAACAAGTTTTACCTCACTCTGATCACCTAGTGGATATACGTCAGGAACCCTGGGAAAACCCGGGTACGAAGTTTGTGCCTCAAAAGAAGATGCTGGCTCGCTATCCCCTCGCGCCAGGGCTGTCTAAGAATTGGGAAACGCCTCCTCCAGTGGACTCGCATGTGGTTAGGATGGTGGTTTCCTCAGCTCTACCTGTCACTACCGTCACGTCTCTAAAAGAGCCTACGGATAAACGCGTGGAGGGTTGTCTGAAAGCGATTTACACCCTCACGGGTGCTGCGCAAAGGCCCACTATTGCAGCTACATGGGCTGCAGAGGCTATTGAAGCATGAGCCTTGGAGTTGGAAGCTGAAATCTCCTCTGAACATGCTAGACAATGCTTATCATATATTGTCACAGCTTCTCAATATATTAAAGAGGTGGCTTCTGTTGCCGGTATCCTAGCAGCCAAGGCCTCTACTACGTCAGTCCTGGCTCGCCGGATATTGTGGCTGAGATCCTGGTACTCCCTTTCAAGGGAAATATTCTGTTTGGGGAGGACTTAAATAAGATAGTGGCTGACTTGGCTACTGCCAAAACTGCCTGTCTGCCAAGTACCGCTCCTTCTGTGTCGAAGGCTAAATGTACGTCCTTTCGCCCCTTTCGTCCTACAGGTAAAGCAAAAGGTCAGGCGTACCATAAGCAGGCCCGCACTTCCAAACCTGGTAAACAGAAGCCCAAAAGAGCCCGGGCTGCCCGTCAGCCAGCTGCCAAGACCGATTAGCCTGCTGCATGACGGGGCGGATCTCCCCCTGGGGGATCCCAGGGTGGGGGGCCTGCTTCTAGGGTATACCCAGGAATGGTTGAAGGCCACTTCAGATGCCTAAGTACGGGAAGTTGTCACTCAAGGTTACGCCATAGCCTTCAAATACCGATCCCCTCATCGATTTTGCCAGACAGACGTCCCTTTGGACCAGACAAAGGCAAAAACTCTATACTCGGTGGTACAGACCCTCCTGGATACAGGAGTCGTAGTACAGGTGCCTCTTGCTCAGAGGGGCCAGGGGTTCTATTCTCCGCTGTTTCTAGTATCGACACCGAATTGGTCCTCCCAGTCCATTGCCAACCTCAAGGCACTGAACAGGTTTGTGAAGGTTTCCAAGTTCCGTATGGAAACCCTTCGCTCTATAGTTCTGGCCTTGGAACCTGGGGACTACATGCTCTCCCTGGACATACAGGATGCTTACCTGCATATTCCCATAGCAGTGTCACATCAACAATACCTAAGGTTCGCTATTGGCAACGTCCATTACCAGTTTCGGGCGTTACCTTTTGGTTTAACAATGGCTCCGCGAGTCTTCACCAAAGTCATGGCGGTGATGACGGTGGTACTCCGCCATCAAGGGGTCAGGATACTGCCATATCTGGATGACTTGTTAATCCTGGCAAATTCCCCAGATCTTCTCCTATGTCATCTGGATATGACGGTCCGGTTTCTACAAGCCCGCGGGTGGCTCATCAACTGGAAGAAATCCTCCCGCGTTGTTGGACACTTACAACCAGAGGTTGTTCTTGTCTCAAGAGAAAGTTCTGAAGCTTCAGGACAGGATTCGTTGCTTCCTTTCTCGTCCGCAAGTGTCGATACATTCGGCAATGCAGGTGCTGGGCCTCATGGTATCAGCATTCGACATGGTGGAGTATGCTCAATTCCATTCTCGCCCCCTCCAGAGGCTGATTCTAGCCAAGTGGGACGGCCTGCCTCACCGGATCAGATCTAAAATGATCTTACTGACTCCGGAGGACCGTCTGTCGCTAAACTGGTTGCTCCAGGACCAACAATTGTGCAGGGGTCGTCCCTTCTGGATATCCAACTGGGTCCTGTTGATGACAGATGCCAGTCTAAGAGGTTGGGGCGCGGTGCTGGAGCAACACTCCCTTCAGGGTCGGTGGACCAAGGAGGAATCTCTCCTCTCGATCAACATTCTGGAATTGTGGGCGGTCTTCAATGCGTTGAACCTGGCCCAGCATTTAATTCAGAACCGTCCTGTTCAAGTACAGTCGGACAACGCCACCACAGTGGCTAACATAAATCATCAAGGCGGCACTAAAGCCGTTTGGCAATAAAGGAAGTCTCACGGATTCTACGTTGGGCGGAACGCCATCTACCAGCAATATCGGCATTATTCATTCCGTGAGTCCTGAATTGGGAAACGGACTTTCTCAGTCGTCAGGACGTGCATGCCGGTGAGTGGGGCCTCCATCCAGAAGTGTTTCAACTCCTCGTGGAAAAGTGGGGTCTTACAGATGTGGATCTGATGGCGTCTCGACACAATCACAAGGTTCCAGTCTTCGCAACAAGGACAAGGGATCCTCAAGCAGCATTCGTGGATGCGCTGGCGGTGCCGTGGAGGTTTCGGCTGCCGTACGTGTTCCCTCCGGTGTCACTCCTGCCCAGGGTAATTCGGAAGTTCAAGCAAGAAAAAGGAATTCTGCTTCTCAGAGCTCCAGCGTGGCCCAGACGGCACTGGTTCTCAGACCTGCAAGGCCTATCGTCAGAGCGTCCAATTCTACTTCCACAACGCCCAGACCTCCTCGTTCAGGACCCCTGTGTCTACCAGGACCTAGCCCAGCTGTCTTTGACTGCGTGGCTCTTGAAGCTTCCGTCTTGAGGGCTAAGGGTTTTTCTGAAGAGGACATTAAAACTATGTTGCGGGCCCGGAAACCGACTTCTGCTCGGATTTACCATAGGGTCTGGCATTCCTACTTTGTTTGGTGCGCATCTAACAATTATGACGCTTCCAAGTTTAGTACAGCCAAGCTTTTGGCTTTTCTGCAGCAAGGCCTAGAGTTAGGCCTGCGTCTGACCTCCCTCAAGGTTCATATTTCTGCCTTGTTGGTGTGGTTTCAGAGAAAAATTGCGACTTTGCCTGATGTTCAAACTTTCACTCAGGGTGTGTTGCGTATCCAACCTCCATATGTCCCGCCTGTGGCTCCTTGGGACTTGTCGGTGGTTTTAGAGGTGTTGCAGGACCCTCCGTTTGAACCCCTTGGTTCAGCTGACCTTAAGTGGCTTTCCCTTAAAGTGGTGTTCTTGCTGGCTATTGCCTCTGCTAGAAGAGTGTCGGATCTGGGTGCCTTGTCTTGTAGTTCCCCATATCTGATTTTTCACCGTGACCGGGCGGTTCTTAGGACTCGTCCCGGATATTTACCTAAGGTGGTTTCTTCGTTCCACCTTAATCAGGAGATTGTGGTTCCGGCCTTTGCCTCTCCTGATTTGTCTCCCAAAGAGCGGTCTTTGGATGTGGTAAGGGCTCTCCGTATTTATGTGAAGAGAACTGCTTCTATCCGAAAATTTCATTCTCTTTGTTTTGTTTGGATTTCACAAACGTGGCTGGCCTGCTCACAAGCAGACCCTGGCCAGATGGATTAGAATGGTGATTGCACATGCTTATGTGAAGGCTGGTCTGTCAGCTCCTGCACACATTACGGCCCATTCTACTCGGTCTGTTGGACCTTCTTGGGCGGCCCAACGTGGTGCGACCCTTGATCAATTGTGCAAGGCGGCTACGTGGTCCTCCGGGAACACGATCATAAGGTTCTATGCCTTCGATACTGCCGCTTCGCAGGATGCTTCCTTTGGACGCCGGGTTCTTGTGCCCGCTACAGTGCGTCCCCTCCCATAAGGAACTGCTTTAGGACATCCCCATTGTCCAATCCTTGTGGAGCCCAGTGTACCCCGCAGCAGAAAATGAGTTTTATGGTAAGAACTTACCCTTGTTAAAACTCTTTCTGCAAGGTACACTGGGCTCCACAAGGCGCCCACCCTGACGCACTTAGCTTCTTTGGGTTGGTATGGCATTAGCCGCTGACACTTCTCTTGTCGTGAGAGTGTGGTGTATGTGGCTACTAACTGTTGTCGTCTCTTTTCCTGCTACTGCATTGGGCTGCTTAACTAAAAACTGAGCTCCTGTGCTGGGAGGCGGGGTGATATAGGAGGCGGCGCTGTTTATTCTGGGAACAGTCAAAGCTTTGAGCCTGTTGGTGCCTCGGATCAAGATCCTACTCTACACCCCCTATTGTCCAATCCTTGTGGAGCCCAGTGTACCTCGCAGAAAGAGTTTTAACAAAGGTAAGTTCTTACCATAAAACTCGTTTTTTCAGGAGAACCAGCATTTCCTGAATTAAGTGCCCGGCGCAATGCTGTTTCCGCCACACTAAGGGCAGAAATCAGCATCACGCTGGCACTTTTGTCGGATTTCTGCTCACACCCCTCCGGGGGTGAAAGAAGAAATCCCGTCATTGCGTGTAACAGGGCGCTGTGTTGAATATCCCCGGGAGCTAATTCCCGGCGCTATTCAACTCTCTGTGAATTGAATCGTGCTCATACAGTATACGCAAGCCTATGCATATTATAGGGCTTACACTGATTTTGCACTGCTCCACAGCCATTTTCCCATCCTAAATGACCTCATTGGTTAATGTGCTGCTGAATGGTACAGTTGAACTCCTACCATCAAAAATGTCAAACAAACCCCGCCTGTTCAGCCCTGGCCTGAATTCCCCATTCAGTTTATCAAATAACGACATTAGGGGGAATTCAGTTGTTGTTTTCGTCGGGAGCAACCATGGGTGGTGAGCTGAAATTACCAGTTTGAGCGCTGAAACAGGACTTTTTGCGTCACGCCCGTTAGTTTGGTCAGGTTAAGCCACTTTATGCGACTAAACCCAACCTCTCTGAGAGAGATCAGGTCACTATTCCCAATCGTAGTCCACGTGGATGGTAAAGTATGTAAAAGGTGAAAAAATGGGAAAAAAATCCAAAAAAAACGTTGACCTGCTGTGTCAACCGTTGCCATGTCAACCTTACCGTTTGGTATACTTTCTAATACTGATTGTATATTTTAGGCAATTGAAAAACACCTGGCAGAAGTGCAGATTCTCAAACGTATCATTAACTCTGTTCCCTCATTTTCTGTTCCCTCATTCTGCCTTTTTAACCTTGATGAGAATATTAACTTAATTTTACAGCCAGTGTTTGTTTAAGACACATTCGTGTCAGCGCAGACATAACTTAAAACAGTTTTGTTATGATTAGTCCTGTAAAATTCAACAGTGTGTTTTACTTGTCAAGAAATGTGAGGGCGCTCAGCATCAAGAAGATTACTTCCAGATTTGAAGCGTGATCGTACTTTCTATACATTTAGAAGGAACACGAAAATGTAGTTGAATATGTTGAGTTGTATTGGTATTACAAAAATGTGAAATAAATGTTATTCCATTCACTACATGTATACTTAGCCTTTCCCTGGGGGGTTTGCCTGTAATTTATTGATTTTAACTGTTGTCATTGCCCTGGGTATTTACAAGTAGATGTAGGCAGGGTACTAGCATAAGGTGTCATCCACAAGTATGAGAGGCACTCTATTTAAAAGCTATATTCACTCAATGGGTGGTATCCGAGTATACTCTTGAGAGGTTTAAGCTTTCTGAAATATTACAGTTGGTTATTATTCCAATTATACTATGATGCTGGGCCCCATTCAAGGTTGCTGTTGGGATCCATGCATTTTGGAAACTGCAGGGGCAAAATGGATTTCGACAAGAGGAGATTCCACCTTTACCTTTAACCAAAATATTCATAGAGTGTACAGGACTTGCATACAGATGTGATGTGACTGTGCTGATTAATTTGATATCTGACACTTGTATATATGTGCGCGATTGAGTCTGAATCTGTATACGACGTGCTACAATACAGCGGCCACTGCTTTTGTCATGCTACAGTATGTTCCGCTGTGCTTGTATACAGACTCCATTGCATATAATACACACATATATAAAGTGACAAAATTTTGACTAAAAAAATATTTGAAAAAGGCACCTGGCGCTAGCAGAGTCAAATAGGGTACAACAGAAAGGACAAATAGCCACATGCAAAAGGAGGAGCACAGAGAGTATATAGGCATGCCGCTTATCAATGTAATCATCAGAGTCTGCTTGTGTCATTTATTCCTATAGCAATGTGAATAAGACGCATTTTCAGCAAAAAAAAGACGCCTGACACTAATGGTGTTGCAGGGAATTTGTCAGTTCACTCATGCAAGGCATCTCCTGCTGCATGGTGTATTGAGGCAAGATGTATGAGGACACATCTGTAGGGTTTCTCCCTATTTCTCTAACGTCCTAGTGGATGCTGGGGACTCCGTAAGGACCATGGGAATAGACGGGCTCCGCAGGAGACATGGGCACTTTAAGAAAGAATTTAGATTCTGGTGTGCTCTGGCTCCTCCCTCTATGTCCCTCCTTCAGACCTCAGTTTGAATCTGTGCCCGGACGAGCTGGGTGCTTTTCAGTGAGCTCTCCTGAGCTTGCTGTGAGAAAGTATTTTGTTAGGTTTTTTATTTTCAGGGAGCTCTGCTGGCAACAGACTCCCTGCATCGTGGGACAGAAGGGAGAGAAGTACATATTTAAGCGGGACAGAAGCCCGCCGTCGAGGGGGCGGGGCTTCTTCCTCAGCACTCACCAGCGCCATTTTTTCTCCACAGCTCCGCTGAGAGGAAGCTCCCCAGGCTCTCCCCTGCAGATACACGGTAGAAGAGGGTAAAAAGAGAGGGGGGGCACATAATTAGGCGCAAAAATCAATATAACAGCAGCTACTGGGTTAACATTAAGTTACTGTGTTATTCCTGGGTTTATAGCGCTGCGGTGTGTGCTGGCATACTCTCTCTCTGTCTCTCCAAAGGGCCTTGTGGGGGAACTGTCTTCAAAAAGGGCATTCCCTGTGTGTGTGGTGTGTCGGTACGCTTGTGTCGACATGTTTGACGAGGAAGGCTATGTGGAAGCAGAGCGGGAGCAAATGAATGTGGTGTCTCTGCCGACGGCGCCGACACCTGATTGAATGGATATGTTGAAGGTTTTAAATGATAATGTTAATTCCTTGCATAAAAGGTTGGAAAAAGCTGAAGCCTCAGGACAGTCAGGGTCTCAGCC
The DNA here is from genome assembly GCF_028390025.1 of Pseudophryne corroboree. NCBI lineage: Eukaryota > Metazoa > Chordata > Amphibia > Anura > Myobatrachidae > Pseudophryne > Pseudophryne corroboree. The sequence continues at coordinate 627,785,166 of NC_086448.1, forward strand.
GTGCCTGATCCTATGTCGCAGAGGCCGTCAGGGTCTCAGAAGCGCCCACTATCCCAAATTGTTGACACAGATACCGACATGGATTCTGATTCCAGTGTCGATTACGATGATGCAAAGTTACAGCCAAAATTGGCTAAATCCATCCGTTATATGATTATAGCAATTAAGGATGTGTTGCACATCACAGAGGAAACCCCAGTCCCTGACAAGAGGGTTCATATGTATGGGGAAAAGAGGCAGGTGGTGACCTTTCCCCCTTCACACGAGCTAAATGAGTTATGTTAAAAGGCTTGGGAATCTCCAGATAAAAAACTGCAGATTTCCAAACGGATTCTTATGGCGTATCCTTTCCCGCCAACGGACAGGTTACGCTGGGAATCCTCCCCTAGGGTTGACAAAGCTTTAACACGCTTATCCAAGAAGGTAGCCCTGCCGTCACAGGATACGGCTACCCTCAAAGATGCTGCGGATAGAAAGCAGGAGGGTACCCTGAAGTCCATTTATACACATTCAGGTACCTTACTGAGGCCGGCGATCGCGTCGGTCTGGGTGTGTAGTGCTGTAGCAGCATGGACGGACACCCTGTCTGAGGAACTTGATACCTTAGACAAGGATACTGTATTATTGACCCTGGGGCATATAAAAGACGCTGTCCTATATATGAGAGATGCTCAAAGAGACATTAGTCTACTGGGTTCTAGAATAAATGCTATGTCGATTTCTGCCAGAAGGGTCCTGTGGACTCGGCAATGGACAGGTGATGCCGACTCAAAAAGGCACATGGAGGTTTTACCTTACAAGGGTGAGGAATTGTTTGGGGAGGGTCTCTCGGACCTGGTCTCCACAGCTACTGCTGGAAAGTCAATTTTTTTGCCATATGTTTCCTCACAGCCTAAGAAAGCACCGTATTACCAAATGCAGTCCTTTCGATCACAGAAAAGCAAGAAAGTCCGAGGTGCGTCCTTTCTTGCCAGGGGCAGGGGCAGAGGAAAGAAGCTGCACAACACAGCTAGTTCCCAGGAACAGAAGTCCTCCCCGGCTTCCACAAAATCCACCGCATGACGCTGGGGCTCCACAGGCGGAGCTAGGCCCGGTGGGGGCGCTTCTCTGAAATTTCAGCCACAAGTGGGTTCACTCCCAGTTGGATCCCTGAGCAATATATATTGTGTCTCAGGGATACAAGCTGGAATTCGAAGAGATGCCCCCTCACCGATACCTCAAATCGGCCCTGCCAGCTTCCCCCCTCGAGAGGGAAATAGTGTTAACTGCAATTCACAAATTATGTCTTCAACAGGTGGTGGTCAAGGTTCCCCTCCATCAACAAGGAAGGGGTTATTATTCGACCATGTTTGTAGTACCGAAACCGGACGGTTCGGTCAGACCCATATTAAATTTAAAATCCCTGAACATGTACCTGAAAAGGTTCCGGTTCAAGATGGAATCGCTGAGAGCGGTCATCGCAAGCCTGGAAGGGGGGGATTTTATGGTGTCTCTGGACATAAAGGATGCATACCTTCATATCCCCATTTATCCACCTCATCAGGCGTACCTCAGATTTGTGGTACAGGATTGTCATTACCAATTTCAGACATTGCCGTTTGGTCTCTCCACGGCTCCGAGAATATTTACCAAGGTAATGGCGGAAATGATGGTACTCCTGCGGAAGCAAGGGGTCACAATTATCCCATACTTGGACGATCTCTTCATAAAAGCGAGGTCAAGAGAGCAGTTGCTGATCAGCGTAGCACGTTCTCTGGAAGTGTTACGGCAACACGGCTGGATTCAAAATATTCCAAAGTCGCAGTTGATTCCTACGACTCGTCTGCCTTTCCTGGGCATGATTCTGGACACAGACAAGAAAAGGATTTATCTCCCGATAGAGAAAGCTCAGGAACTCATGACACTGGTCAGAAACCTATTAAAACCAAAACAGGTGTCAGTGCATCACTGCACTCGAGTCCTGGGAAAGATGGTGGCATCATACGAGGCCATTCCCTTCGGCAGGTTCCATGCGAGGACCTTTCAATGGGACTTACTGGACAAATGGTCCAGATCACATCTTCAGATGCATCGGTTAATCGCCCTATCCCCCAGGGCCAGGGTGTCTCTCCTGTGGTGGCTGCAGAGTGCTCACCTTCTCGAGGGCCGCAGATTCGGCATTCAGGACTGGGTCCTGGTGACCACGGATGCAAGCCTCCGAGGGTGGGGAGCAGTCACACAGGGAAGAAATTTCCAAGGTCTGTGATCAAGTCAGGAGACTTGCCTTCACATCAACATCCTGGAACTAAGGGCCATATACAACGCCTTACGTCAAGCGGAGACCCTGCTTCGCGACCAACCGGTTCTGATTCAGTCAGACAACATCACCACTATGGCTCATGTAAACCGACAAGGCGGCACAAGGAGCAGGGGGGCAATGGCGGAAGCCACCAGAATTCTTCGCTGGGCGGAGAATCACGTAAGCGCAGTGTCAGCAGTGTTCATCCCGGGAGTGCACAACTGGGAAGCAGACTTCCTCAGCAGGCACGACCTCCACCCGGGAGAGTGGGGACTTCATTAAGAAGTCTTCACGCAGATTGCAAGTCGGTGGGAACTGCCACAGGTGGACATGATGGCATCCCGCCTCAACAAAAAGCTACAGAGGTATTGCGCCAGGTCAAGAGACCCTCAGGCGATAGCTGTGGACGCACTGGTGACACCGTGGGTGTTCCAGTCGGTCTATGTATTTCCTCCTCTTCCTCTCATACCCAAGGTGCTGAGAATCATAAGAAAAAGAGGAGTGAGAACAATACTCATTGTTCCGGATTGGCCAAGAAGGACTTGGTATCCAGATCTGCAAGAAATGCTCACAGAGGACCCGTGGCCTCTTCCTCTAAGACAGGACTTGTTGCAACAGGGGCCCTGTCTGTTCCAAGACTTACCGCGGCTGTGTTTGATGGCATGGCGGTTGAACGCCGGATCCTAGCAGAGAAAGGCATTCCGGATGAGGTTATTCCTACGCTGATAATGGCTAGGAAGGACATGACAGCTCAACATTATCACTGTATATGGCGAAAATATGTTGCTTGGTGTGAGGCCAGGAATGCCCCTGCGGAGGAATTCTAGCTGGGCCGTTTCCTTCACTTCCTACAGTCGGGAGTGACTTTGGGCCTAAAATTGGGTTCCATTAAGGTCCAGATTTCGGCCCTATCCATTTTCTTTCAAAAAGAGCTGGCTTCTCTACCTGAAGTTCAGACGTTTGTAAAGGGAGTGCTGCATATTCAGCCCCCTTTTCTGCCTCCAGTGGCACCTTGGGATCTTAACGTGGTGTTGAGTTTCCTGAAATCCCACTGGTTTGAACCACTCAAAACGGTGGAATTGAAATATCTCATGTGGAAGGTGGTCATGCTACTAGCCTTGGCTTCGGCTAGGCGTGTGTCAGAATTGCCGACTTTGTCACATAAAAGCCCCTATCTGGTTTTCCATGCGGATAGAGCAGTATTGAGGACCCATCCACAATTCCTGCCGAAAGTGGTTTCATCTTTTCATATAAACCAACCTATTGTGGTGCCTGTGGCTACTACTGACTTGGAGGATTCCGAGTTGCTTGATGTGGTCAGGGCTTTGAAGGTTTATGTAGCCAGAACGGCTGGGGTCAGGAAAACAGAGTCTTTGTTTATCCTGTATGCTTCCAACAAGCTTGGTGCTCCTGCTTCAAAGCAAACTATTGTTCGCTGGATCTGTAACACGATTCAGCAGGCTCATTCTGCAGCTGGATTGCCGCTGTCTAAATCAGTTAAGGCCCATTCCACTAGGAAGGTGGGCTCTTCTTGGGCGGCTGCCCGAGGGGTCTCGGCATTACAGCTGTGCCGAGCGGCTACTTGGTCAGGTTCAAACACTTTTGCAAAGTTCTATAAGTTTGATAACCTGGCTGAGGAGGACCTTGTGTTTGCTCAATCGGTGCTGCAGAGTCATCCGCACTCTCCCGCCCGTTTGGGAGCTTTGGTATAATCCCCATGGTCCTTACGGAGTCCCCAGCATCCACTAGGACATTAGAGAAAATAAGATTTTACTTACCGGTAAATCTATTTCTCGTAGTCCGTAGTGGATGCTGGGCGCCCGTCCCAAGTGCGGACTTCTTCTGCAATACTTGTATATAGTTATTGCTGCAATAAGGGTTATGTTATGGATGCATCAGGGTTGACCTGATGCTCTGTTGTTGTTCATACTGTTAACTGGGTAAGTTATCACAAGTTATACGGTGTGATTGGTGTGGCTGGTATGTATCTTGCCCTGGATTACCAAAATCCTTTCCTTGTACTGTCAGCTCTTTCGGGCACAGTTTCTCTAACTGAGGTCTGGAGGAGGGACATAGAGGGAGGAGCCAGAGCACACCAGAATCTAAATTCTTTCTTAAAGTGCCCATGTCTCCAGCGGAGCCCGTCTATTCCCATGGTCCTTACGAAGTCCCCAGCATCCACTACGGACTACGAGAAATAGATTTACCGGTCAGTAAAATCTTATTTTATCAAGCCCACAGCTGGCGATGGTCAATGCATATACCAACAGCTGTCCTCCTATGTTAACACCAGATTGAGCATTATTATTATTATTATTATTATTATTACATTTTATTAATAAGGCACCACTTATGCATGCTTAGAGTACTCTTACGGCTGCCAGACAGTATTGAACAAGAAGCTGATGTAAATGAATTGGGTGGTCTTCAGTTTGCCGGCTGTCGGGATCCCGGCGCACAGTACACCGGCGCCGGAATCCGTCCACGACCCCCCTGGAGGGAGAATAGATAGTGTGGCATGCGGAGCGCCACCGTGCCCGCAGCTTGGCGAGCACAGCGAGCCTGCAAGGGGCTCATTTCCGCTCACCACGCTGATGGTATGCCGGCGGTCGGGATTCCGGCGCCGTTATGCTGGTCGCCGGGAGCCCGGCCGCCGGCATACCATACTACACCCAAATGAATTAGCCTGAAAAGGGTTTTCTATCACATCGAGAAGCGGCGATAGAGAATCTTTCTTTTTAACCCATAGTAATAAATAGGCGCCTATTATATTTGTGCTTTCATTTGTATTGTAATCACTATTTGTGATCTAGATGGCTGATTCCAAACACTTGTTTTCCCTCTAGTTATTTGGCACCTATGTATCTATAAGTTTATATGGTGCTATTACAATACGCAATAGTGAATAAGGAGAGGTCCTGGCCCAATGAGACTTTGTGATGAGATGAGGGTCCCCCAGCCGGTCAGTACCAAGTGCCTTATCTCACCCAGAGATAGACACAGATGGGATCCGGTCTTTAGGTCAACTGCACTTAGGTCGACACTCATTAGGTCAACCACTATTGGTTGACATGGTCTATAGGGCGACATGGTCACTATGTCGACGTGGGAAAATGTCGACGTGGGAAAATGTCGATATGAGTTTTTCACATTTTTTTTCTTCATTTTTTGAACTTTTCATACTTTACGATCCACGTGGACTACAATTGTGAATAGTAAACTGCCCGAAGCATGGCGAGCAAAGCGAGCCATGGAATGGGAGACGGTGCACTAATTGGAGTTCCTAATCACTTTACGAAGAAAACGACACCCAAAAAATGAAAAAACCTCATGTCAACCATTTTCCTTGTCAGCCATGTTCATGTCGACCTAATGACCATGTCGACCTATTTCAGGTGTCGTCTTAGTCACTGTCAGCAAATAGTGGTCAAACTAATGACTGTCGACCTAGTTACTGCTGACCCTGTGATCCACACCTGACACTGTACATTTTACAGCCAATCCCTTGCTTCTCATTATGTAAGTGCATATGTAAGGGGTGGTCTTCAGTATGCCAGCTGTTGGGATCCCGGCGCACAGTATACCGGCGCCGGAATCCCGACAGCCGGCATACCGACACTTATTCTCCCTCGTGGGGGTCCACGACCCCCGTGGAGGGAGAATAAAATAGCGTGGTGCACGTAGCACGCCACCGTGTCCGCAGCGTGGCGAGCGCAGCGTGGCGAGCGCAGCGAGCCCGCAAGGGGCTCATTTGCGCTCGCCACACTGTCGGTAAGCCGGCGGTCGGGCTCCCGGCGCCGGTATGCTGGTCGTCGGGAGCCCGACCGCCGGCATACCATACCACACTCTATGTAAGTGCAGAGATACGGAGCTGTATAATCAGAGAGATGCATTAATTAATCACATCTTATTAGTGGAATTAGCATGCTAATGACAAACTTTCTGGTCTAACAAAAGAACCTCCCTATACCTGCCCTCTATGCCTTTTAGGCAACAAAACTAGTATCAGAAGAAATCCATATTTGCTGTCCCATATACAGATGTCGCCATAATCATCTTACTGCGATCTTATAGCCATACTCATCTTACTGCGATGCAGCATGCTACAAAACGGCTTGCTGCTTCGCAGCTGGAGATCACTCCATTCATTCCTAATGGAATCAGCAGAGCAATCGCTGGCTGCGAATAGTCACAGCCTGGCACGCGATGCAGCAAGCCGCAGTAAGATGTAGCCATCATCTCCACAGGACATACCGAAATGGCTGCGAAACAAGAAAGCATCTGTACTTCAACTGAAACGAAGAGACCACTTGTGGACAGATAGAGTAGTGAATATTCTGTATAACTGTACAGACGGAGGCCAATTTCATTTAAATTAGAGATGAGCGCCTGAAATTTTTCGGGTTTTGTGTTTTGGTTTTGGGTTCGGTTCCGCGGCCGTGTTTTGGGTTCGAACGCGTTTTGGCAAAACCTCACCGAATTATTTTTGTCGGATTCGGGTGTGTTTTGGATTCGGGTGTTTTTTTCCAAAAACACTAAAAAACAGCTTAAATCATAGAATTTGGGGGTCATTTTGATCCCAAAGTATTATTAACCTCAAAAACCATAATTTACACTCATTTTCAGTCTATTCTGAATACCTCACACCTCACAATATTATTTTTAGTCCTAAAATTTGCACCGAGGTCGCTGTGTGAGTAAGATAAGCGACCCTAGTGGCCGACACAAACACCGGGCCCATCTAGGAGTGGCACTGCAGTGTCACGCAGGATGTCCCTTCCAAAAAACCCTCCCCAAACAGCACATGACGCAAAGAAAAAAAGAGGCGCAATGAGGTAGCTGTGTGAGTAAGATTAGCGACCCTAGTGGCCGACACAAACACCGGGCCCATCTAGGAGTGGCATTTTTGTTCTCCATATTTTAATAGGCACAACTAAAAGGCACCTCAGGTAAACAATGGAGATGGATGGATTGGATACTAGTATACAATTATGGACGGGCTGCCGAGTGCCGACACAGAGGTAGCCACAGCCGTGAACTACCGCACTGTACTGTGTCTGCTGCTAATATATAGACTGGTTGATAAAGAGATAGTATACTCGTAACTAGTATGTATGTATAAAGAAAGAAAAAAAAACCACGGTTAGGTGGTATATACAATTATGGACGGGCTGCCGAGTGCCGACACAGAGGTAGCCACAGCCGTGAACTACCGCACTGTACTGTGTCTGCTGCTAATATATAGACTGGTTGATAAAGAGATAGTATACTCGTAACTAGTATGTATGTATAAAGAAAGAAAAAAAAACCACGGTTAGGTCACTGGTATATACAATTATGGACGGGCTGCCGAGTGCCGACACAGAGGTAGCCACAGCCGTGAACTACCGCACTGTACTGTGTCTGCTGCTAATATATAGACTGGTTGATAAAGAGATAGTATACTCGTAACTAGTATGTATGTATAAAGAAAGAAAAAAAAACCACGGTTAGGTCACTGGTATATACAATTATGGACGGGCTGCCGAGTGCCGACACAGAGGTAGCCACAGCCGTGAACTACCGCACTGTACTGTGTCTGCTGCTAATATATAGACTGGTTGATAAAGAGATAGTATACTCGTAACTAGTATGTATGTATAAAGAAAGAAAAAAAAACCACGGTTAGGTGGTATATACAATTATGGACGGGCTGCCGAGTGCCGACACAGAGGTAGCCACAGCCGTGAACTACCGCACTGTACTGTGTCTGCTGCTAATATATAGACTGGTTGATAAAGAGATAGTATACTCGTAACTAGTATGTATGTATAAAGAAAGAAAAAAAAACCACGGTTAGGTCACTGGTATATACAATTATGGACGGGCTGCCGAGTGCCGACACAGAGGTAGCCACAGCCGTGAACTACCGCACTGTACACTGGTTGATAAAGAGATAGTAGTATACTCGTAACAACTAGTATGACTGACTATGACGGTATAAAGAATGAAAAAAAAACCACGGTTAGGTGGTATATATTATAATACAATTATGGATGGACGGACTGCCTGCCGAGTGCCGACACAGAGGTAGCCACAGCCGTGAACTACCGCACTGTACACTGGTTGATAAAGAGATAGTAGTATACTCGTAACAACTAGTATGACTGACTATGACGGTATAAAGAATGAAAAAAAAACCACGGTTAGGTGGTATATATTATAATACAATTATGGATGGACGGACTGCCTGCCGACTGCCGACACAGAGGTAGCCACAGCCGTGAACTACCGCACTGTACACTGGTTGATAAAGAGATAGTAGTATACTCGTAACAACTAGTATGACACTATGACGGTATAAAGAATGGAAAAAAAACCACGGTTAGGTGGTATATATTATAATACAATTATGGATGGACGGACTGCCTGCCGACTGCCGACACAGAGGTAGCCACAGCCGTGAACTACCGCACTGTACACTGGTTGATAAAGAGATAGTAGTATACTCGTAACAACTAGTATGACACTATGACGGTATAAAGAATGGAAAAAAAACCACGGTTAGGTGGTATATATTATAATAATACAATTATGGATGGACGGACTGCCTGCCGACTGCCGACACAGAGGTAGCCACAGCCGTGAACTACCGCACTGTACACTGGTTGATAAAGAGATAGTAGTATACTCGTAACAACTAGTATGACTATGACGACGGTATAAAGAAAGAAAAAAAAATACCACGGTTAGGTGGTATATAATTATACAATTATGGATGGACGGACTGCCTGCCGAGTGCCGACTGCCGACACAGAGGTAGCCACAGCCGTGAACTACCGCACTGTACTGTGTCTGCTGCTAATATAGACTGGTTGATAAAGAGATAGTATACAACAATATACTACTATACTGGTGGTCAGGCACTGGTCACCACTAGTCACACTGGCAGTGGCACTCCTGCAGCAAAAGTGTGCACTGTTTAATTTTAAATTAATATAATATTATGTACTCCTGGCTCCTGCTATAACAACCTGCAGTGCTCCCCAGTCTCCCCCACAATTATTATAAGCTTTTATACATTGATGTGCAGCACACTGGGCTGAGCTGAGTGCACACAGACTGAGTCACACTGTGTGACTGCTGTGTATCGTTTTTTTCAGGCAGAGAACGGATATAGCAGAGAACGGATATATTAAATAAAAGTTAACTTAACAACAACTGCACTGGTCACTGTGGTAAACTCTGTCTGCACAATCTCTCTCTCTCTCTCTCTCTTCTAATCTATTCTAATGGAGAGGACGCCAGCCACGTCCTCTCCCTATCAATCTCAATGCACGTGTGAAAATGGCGGCGACGCGCGGCTCCTTATATAGAATCCGAGTCTCGCGAGAATCCGACAGCGTCATGATGACGTTCGGGCGCGCTCGGGTTAACCGAGCAAGGCGGGAAGATCCGAGTCGCTCGGACCCGTGAAAAAAAAAGTGAAGTTCGTGCGGGTTCGGATTCAAAGAAACCGAACCCGCTCATCTCTAATTTAAATATTTATTTTGATTAAAAACAATTAGTAAATGAGTTTTCCACTTTAATGAACAATGTAACTAATCCACATCCTTTATCAATACTAGTACTTTTGTAGTGGTCCGTTTGCTCTGTGTAGCTGGGGCCACAGCCTATCCTATGTTGTAGTAGAAGAGATCCACTATAGCAACTCTAATTTAAATGCCACAGGTGGTCAGCAGAGGTGTAGACTTTGGGGGTCATTCAGAGGTTGATGCATTTGCAGTAGTGGCTGCATCTTTATGTTAAGGTGGTGGTTGATGGGTATCCTATTGAGACACCCACTGGAGAGGCACAACACCGCCACTGTGAGTACAAAGATCGGCATACCATCAACCAGGCCATCTTACACTGCACCTGTCTATGTGACTATGGGCGAAGGTGTGAGTCACTGATACTAACACGCCCCCGCTTTAAGCCCCCCCCCCCTTCCCTAGTTACCGCCAAGAAATGCCCTTTCTCCATCTTCTAGATGTAAACATCAGGCACTGGGTCCACCTCTGAATCACCTTATATTGTGATATGTGATTGCTGAGACCCTGCTAAATAGAGTGAATGGAATGAAGGGTCCCAGAGGAGGAACAGATTATGGTATATGATAAAATGTAGAGTACATGCCCAAATGAAGGAATTACCTGATTAGATTTGGTGGACAATTAAGAATAGTCTTTCAGATTAAACCTTTTATATGTGCAAAATAATCATTATTTACTTACAATTTTGATTAAAAATAATTAGATGTAAATCAATTGCATTATAATTTGAGCCTAATTCAGCATGGATGACTATTCAGAGAATTCGCAAATGCGTAAGGTTCGCATTGCGCACGCACGAGGGGTAATAGTGACAGAAAATGCGTAAAGATCGTAATTGCAATGTAGCTGGTCTTTGACTGACAGGAAGTCTGCATTTGTGGAGGGAATCCTGCTGTTTACTGGGTGTGTCAGAAAAAACACAGGCGTGCCCAGGCTTTTTGGGGGAGGGTCTCTGACGTCAGCGCAGACCACTTCCAGCTCATCTCAGTTGCAGATTGGTGGCAGCCTCAGACCTACTCACATTTGCTCAGACGGCAAAAAATCTTTGATGTTCTGGAAATCGCGTATGCATCTGAGAATGGATAGCGATTTGAAATATGCATTCGCAAACTTGCACAAGGTATTTTTTCTTCCTGTCCGGGCGGCTCCTTTCTACTCACAGACAACTGCAGTTACTCAGAATAATGATCCATGCTATCCAATGCTATAATTTGCTGGGATACACAAGTGAAGAAACCGCCTTCAAATGCCAATTTCATGTAGTGTTGTCTGTATATAAAGCTGCTGGAAGATCAAGCATAATGCGAATGAAGTAAAGGCTGTGGGAATTGGCAGTTTGCAGGCTGTTAGTCTGTGAAGAAAGAGCAGTTTCAGTAAACTGTTTAGTATGAAAGACTGTAACAGATCAAAGAGGGAATAAGAATAAAGGAAATAAACTATTCGGTAGCACACATCCTATTCAATCAGTTTGGAGGCAAATGGGACATGAGAGAAAGGTCTCAAACTTGTAAGGTGGGCCATGGTGGTGTTCTTCTTTAATCACTGTTTTATAACTACACGTCTGAATGTAAAGCAAAGGTGGTACCTGAAAGTGAGTACTGCAGGAGATTTATAAATGGTGCCGTCAGTCAGATTAAGATTCTAGAACTCTAGGTGTTGATTCACTGTGAGAGGAACACTGAGATGTTCTGTATGTGTGTTCCATGTATCTATCATAGGCTTATTCAAATTCCATATAAATATGTAAATTCCAGATAAATATGCAAATTCCAGGTAAATATGCGTGCAATGCTGGAAAACCAGCTTTTCAGCAGATTAAGCTAAACAAAGAGCTGGTTTAAGAGATCCTTGGAATAAATGGAGGATAGTGGGATGGGATGCAATTAATATACCGGCTGTCGGGATCCCAGCATACAGGAGACCGATGCCAGAATCGCAAAAGCCGGTGAAATGCCGCCGGCCGGAATCCCAACAAACACAGGGGTCCACTCCACCAACTGAGTGGGAATACAACCTGTAGCGCATGAAGCGAGCCACTGGGCCTGAAGCGGGGCAAGCGCTGGGATTTCGACAGATAGTAAATCATATGTATTCCAATGGTATAGAAAAGAGGAAGAAAGCTCTTCGAGAATCAGTGGTGTGAATATTTATTGTAGTGGGTTACAGAGGATTTCATTCTTGCACTCACTTTCCCACGTGTTACAGATGACCTGAATTAGCTTAACAGTTATCTCATACTCATAAGCACCTATTTTCTGCCATCACCTACTGCATTTGGGAAATAAGACGTAGAATAATTTACTACTTAACACATGGCAACAAAAAGGTTTAGTGGTATTTTTCAATATTTTTAAAGAGGGCATCCTAACGGTCTTCTACCAAATCCAGAAATCCTAATATATTACTCCGAAAGATTTCTACAAACAATACCAAATTTGGTATTGGTTACTAGGGAAGCTCAACCTGCGGCCCTCGATATGTTGTGAAACTATTCACCACAGAATACCCTGCCACAGTTGTAGCATTCCCTAATAGCTTGAGGGCCGCATGTTCACCACCGCATGCACTAGACTATATAGTATTCCAGTATGTATTCAAACAAGAATAGTAGCACCTAACTACAGTATAAGGGTGCTATAACACAGCTTTCTGTTCCATTGAAGTGGTTGAGTGATATCTCCAGGATTCTCTCAGATGAAGGGCTCAGTACAGTTAGCTATGAGGGGTTGATTTGCCAATGCAACGCCGTGGAAATACAGTGGCTTGGACATTCCGGCAAACAGCATGTCATCCCGTCCTCCTCGCGGCACAATCTCTTCCTAGACATGCTGATTTTGGTAGCATCCCTATGGGGTGTGGAACTACCGTATGTGCGGCATATAGCTCACACAGACTCGCAGAGTGTGTCTAATTGAATCGACCCCCAAAATCACCTCCCAAATCTTATTAAGGTACTTTATGGACTATTCTTCATCCCAGACAAACAACATAAAATGATCTCATTTATTCCTAGTCTGTGTTGGAGAAAATGTGGCCAAGTAGAAAATGTAATAGATATTTTTTTCCACGTTTCCTATTATTAGGTCTCTCTGGACTACTCTATCTATAATAATGCAATGCTTTACTGGAATGATACTACCTTTAGAACCAGAGATGGCTTGCTACAGCTCTATCCTGCTCTCCCTTACAGAGATAGATATGTGACAGGGCATATTGTAACAGTTACTACAACAGTGGTGCTTGTCTAGCCCTCCAGCATTGCAGATGTTGTGGCCAAAGTTAATAAACATTATGAGCTGGAAACAGTAGGCTATCTGCCTATTTTACATTCTAATAACTGTTATTGTTGTTATATTGTTAGTGATTTGCTGGCTGAGTTTTGACATCTTTGGCTTAATAAATATACCCATGTATACATCTTAAATAGAAAAATATTTTCTCAATATAACAGGTTGGGGCTGAAATGCCGGCTGTCAGAATACCGACCGCGGCATCCTGATGTTTAGTATCCTGAGCATGCTACCCCTCACCCACTAACCCTTCCTTTCCCACAGACCCTAAACCTAACCCACCCCAGTGGTGGCTATACCTAACCCCCCCTTCCCATAGCCTAAATCTACCCCCCCTCCCCCAGCAGCCTAACCCTCCCCGTGAGTGCCTAAATCAAGCCCCCCTTTCCACAGACTAATCCTAACCCCCCCTCTTCCCGCAGCAAAACCCTAACCTTCCTACCATGGAACACTAAGGGGGCACTTACCGCGGTGTAAAATCTGGCTGCTGTTACCAATAACTGACCTGGCGAGTTGGGTGAATGTTAAGTCACACCCTCAGCAGTGTAGGCAGCAGAGCAAAGACTGGACTCAACAGGTCTCTGGGGTCCTGTGTAGGGTTGCCACCTCATCCCTTTAATTCTGGACACATATTAATTACACAGGTTCTGTGGCTGATTAAAACCAGGTGAAATGGAGTCTTGAAGTCAGCCAGCCACAGAACCTGTATAATTAATGTGTCCAGAATTAAAGGGATGAGGTGGCAACCCTAGTCCTGTGCTGTGCAGAGGAAGCAGAGAGTGTTTTTTGTTTTGTTTTTCCAACACACTTTATTGACACACAGTCAAAGTTGTAGAGCTCACTTCCTGCTTCTCCATTGGGGAGAAGGCAAAGCAGATAGCAGCAGCTATAGGAGACGCTATCAGCGCTGGAGAAAACACCTGATGGTATGTCACCTCTTCCCTACTTAGCGCTGCCATATGTGTCTATGGCAGCGCTAAGTGACCCAGGTGCACTTAGCACTGGCAGGTGTAAATTTACTACAGCTTCTAAAACAGAAAATGAGTGATGTTGCCCATAGCAAATAATCAGATGCTGTCTATCATTTCTGAATTGCCTTTTAGAAAATGATTGATAGCATCTGATTGGTTGCCATGGGCAACATCAATTCTCTGTTTAGAAGCTTTAGTAAATTTTCTCCGCAGGCTGCAGACAGAGAAAATCCCTTAAGTACATACTGAGAAGTGGTGTGTACAGGTATTTTCTCTGCCTTTAGCGTTTTTCTCTCTTAGTACATAGACTTCTTAGTACCAGATTAATCCTTGACTGTAAATACAGAGGCAGATTAAGGGGGACATGTACTAAGCAGTAATAAAAGTGGAGAAGTGAGCCAGTGGAGAAGCTGCCCATGGCAACCAATCAGCACTGACATAACATTTAGAATTTGCATACTATAAACGTATACAGAACAGCTGATTGGTTGACATGGGCAGCTTCTCCACTGGCTCACTTCTCCACTTTTATCACTGCTTAGTACATGTCCCCCTAAGAGAGAATGGGAGACATGTGGAACCTTCATGAGTGCTCCCCTCTCTCTCAACAGCACATGCATGTGGTTTGGGCTCTCTGGTCCCAGGGGCAACTGAATCCCACACCCTAGATACACCCTAGATAGATACACCCATTTCTAAATATAATTGTAGAAGTTTGTGATACATTTTCATGTATAAGCTTTTTAAAGAATACTGTAGACCGTCTTTTGTGTAAATTGTCTGATAAAAGAGAACAATAGTTTGCATTAAAATACATAGCCTATGTAGAGAATCCCTAATTAGTGGGGGCTGTCCCATATTCCCCGAAGAGTAGACCAGCGTCAGCGACCCCACCAACTTCACGAGTGAATGTGGCATTCTGGAGGCTCGATGACGCGATCTTTGGAAATCATGTCATTGTTCCCCAGCCCTCACTGCACAATTTCCACCCATCACGGCATTATACATAGGGAATGGGACAGTGATGACGAAATTCATGTTACAATACCCATGCACTTCCCCAATGATGTTACCCTACGGATATCCCAAAGGTAACATTAAAAGTGGAAAAGAAGGTTTCTAAGCATCTGGCGTTCTTCAGCACTGTTTCTGTGTACTTCAATTATTTTCTAAATTGTTAATTTTTTCAGTCTACTGTATCCACAGACCAAAAAAGGCAGTCTGTTTTCGTATTGCTTATGGAACAATTTCTCACAGAATCAAATGCTGCCCCAATGCTTGAACTAATACATGCAATTTTAAATAACACAGCTATTACCAATGAATAGGGTCAAACCACATGCCAACTGTTAGGGAGATTAGGAATCAGAACAAACTATCTCCCTGCTAATATGAATGAAGTCAGTGTTCAGCAAACTGCAGGTCACCCTATATGCAGTAGAATTTTTAAATGAATGTAAAATAAAATATATGTAGTATACATATCCCTTCTCATCGAGCAGTATTTGATTTCCTACAGCTCCCTAAAATAACATGAAAAGCTGATATACATGAAGTATTTTCGGTTTAAAGAAGATGTTATCAGTTCTAGAGGGTTTGCCAAAGAATTTAATGAGCAACTTGAAATATTTGTGTATGTAAGATGAAATGATATCTGCCGAGGCAGTGGAAATAGAATCCGAATGGTATTATTCATTTGTGAAGACTCAGCATTAGAGTGTCTTTTAAATGGAAAGAGCTCATGGCAGAATCTACTAAAGCTTACAGATCAAATAGAGGAGTCTAATAAGAACTGGTTTCTTCTGTTCTACTGTTTTACACTATTCCACTGTTTATTGTATTTCATGAATGAGGAGCATCATTAAGTAGTGTGATACAGTATTGTTAGATGTCTTTAAAACTGTTATCTTTTCTCCAGAAACTTAACCCTGTATAAATATGGGGTATACTGTTGGAGTCCTAACCAAAGGAAGCACTATAATCTCTATGCTGGCAGATATGAAATTCTAAAATCATACTATTAAATTAAATTAAATTTCTCTTACGTCCTAGAGGATGGTGGGGACTCCAAAAGGACCATGGGGTATAGACGGATCCGCAGGAGCTTGGGCACACTATAAAGACTTAAACTGTGTGTCAACTGGCTCCTCCCTCTATGCCCCTCCCCCAGACCTCAGTTAGACTTTGTTCCCAGGAGTGATGGGACACACACTAGGGGAGCTCTCCTGAGTTTCTCTAAAAGACTTTATCTTAGGTTTTTTATTTTCAGGCAGACCTGCTGGCTACAGGCTGCCTGCATCGTGGGAGTGAGGGGAGAGAAGCAGGACCTACTTCTTATTAGTTTAAGGGCTCTGCTTCTCGGCTACTGGACACCATTAGCTCCAGAGGGTTCGATCACTTGGTGCGCCTAGCTGGTTGTTCCCGGAGCCGCGCCGTCACCCCCCTCACAGAAGCCAGAAGAAAGAAGCCGGGTGAGTATTAGAAGAAAAGAAGACTTCAGACGGCAGAAGACTTCAGTAACGGAGGTAACACGCAGCGGTAGCGCTGCGCTCCATGCTCCCACACACCAACGTCTCTGGCAAGGCGCTGGGGGGGGGGAGCGCCCTGGGCGGCATGTTGCTGAGGTTTAGTTCACTGGCGGGGGGACATATTTTGGTGCCCGGACACCGGGTATGTTCACCCCGCCAGTGTGCCGCGAAACGGAGGGAGCAGCAGCGGTAGCGCTGCGCTCCCTGCTTCCGCATACCATCGGCTCTTGCAGGTGTGTCCAGGTGTTCGCTGGCGGGGGGACACCCGGACACCGGGTATGTTCACCCCGCCAGCGTACTGCAGCGATCGCTTCCGAGGGTGCAGGGCGCAGGGAGGGGCGCCCTGGGCAGCGATTTATATATATATATATATATATATATATATGTTTATATACAGGGGGTTATACACTGTATATAGGTCCCCCCAACTCAATATGTGTATTTTTATATATAATTTGAGCGGGCTTTAGCGCGCCGAGAAGGGGCGGAGCTTAGCCCTCACAGCGGAGTCAGTGCCATTTTCCTCAGGTTCCCGCCAAGGCTTGCTGTATAGTACGAAGGTGGGGGGGACACAGTGTTTTTTAATGCTCTATGGGTGTCATATAGCATTATGTTTGATAAGGGGCGCATAATCTTTGTAGTGATACATAAATTCAGTGTTTCCCTGTTTGTTTACCCACTATCGGTTAGTCGACATATGTCGACAGGTGTGAGGGCTTTGTCACAAGCTGCTGTGGGGGTAACTGTCGGCTTCGCCTGCGCATGTCGGTACTTGATTCGGAAAATTAAGTATTAGCAGGTTGGTATTTTTGTGCTTAAAAAAAAAAAAAGAATAAGCACGCTAGGGGAGACACAGTTGTTTGTGGGTGCCCTGTCGGCATCAACGGTATTTACTGGGTAAAAAAATTAACAGGCTGTTATTGCCTTGTACCTGTATAGATATTTATAGGTATATGTAGGGGGAGTGTTATTGACATTGTATATGTATGCTTCCCTCAGACCCCTCGGGGTTCCAAGATTGTTATTTTCTGCCCGCTTACTATTCCCTGCTGTCGACATATACTACGTTTCTGTCGACCATAAGTTCCTGGTAGATCCACATCTGGGGCATGTCAATACATGGTCATACACATTCAGAACACATTACTGTCACTAGGGACCTGACGGGTCTGGACAATCCACTTGCATATAGGTTATATATATATGTATATATATGTGTATATAATTATATATATATATATGTTTATATATGCATGGTTAGGATATGTGTGTGTTATTGTGTATTACATTATGCATATCCATGAATGCCGAAATAATGGTATTCTTCTCATGTGCTGGTTGCTCTGTTGATTTAAGCTCTAGATTGGCCGTGTCGAGTTGGCATTGTGGCAGTCAACTCCTGGTCGACGCAGAGCCTGGTCGCAAAGGATCATACACAGGAAGCTAAGTGATATTTTATTTCTATACTTATTTGCACTGCATGTACATGGGGGAGTGTTATATTCGGATAGGCATTCGATAGAATTACCCTACAGAGAGTGGGTAAGGTTGCTTATGTTGTTTATATTCTATAACATTTCAGCAGGTTGCCGCGTGACGGCAGGAGGTGTGGCCGGGGAAAACTGCTGAGGTTGTCTCCGAGAGAAACTGGGGGGCCGGTATACAGCGGTTTGGGGATGCCTCAGTTCAGTCATTCTCGGCGGATACCACTGGTAAGTCTAGCTTTGTGAGTTAGACTCCTTCGCAACGGTTGGGGTCGCATTCTTTTGGGGGATGCAGTTGTTTTAATCGTTCAATACCGTTCCTTTTTCTTTTTCTGTGCAGACAGTGGAAGCTGAAAAGGTAAGAGTTCTGCAGCCCTGTTTGGTCCGCAGAAGCGGATCTCGGTTTCTGTTTTTAACATTTCCACCACAGGTCGCTGAGTCTATCTGGCTGGATCCCACTCCGGTGGGGACTCGTCGACTAATTTTCAGTTAGTCCGAGAATGGACTAGGACCTGTAAGTTGTTTATATAATCCGAGGGGGGACATACTGAGTTACAAATGTTTCCCCTCACTGTTTTTCTATTAGATCTTGCCGTTTCCTTTCTGGAAGAGGAGGTAGTACGCGCTGCCGTACAGAGGTGCGTCAGGTTCAGGGAATTGTTCTGCTGTCCCTATAAAAAAAAAAAAAGACTAAGAGGTTTCAATGCGTGGTTCTCCGCATTCGGATTACCTGGGTGGATATCCAGGATTGTCTTTGCCATTTCACAGGAGGATGGCGGTATGATGGTTTTCTTTCAACAGTAAGAGCCATTGTTATTCTGTTCTGGGACGCTCTCCAGATTAAGGCGAGATCAAGAAACAAGTGGTGCAAATCATTGTTTCTCTCTGACTGTTCTTTCAACAGAGGGAATGACTGTTGTTCCCAACGACGCACAGTTCGGAGGTGAGTGTCAGAGTGGATACTGACCAGTTGAGGTTCTGCGTTTTTTCCTGTGGAAAGAGGTCTGAGGATCCAGAGTCGGATCAAATTTATTGTGACAACCCATCAATAGGTTCCGTTAATGAAGCAGGTGGGTGCGACCTAAGGGGTCTTATTTGGTGGGCAAGTCTAATGCCAGAGTGGTTGTCAAGGGACCAGTTGGAAATGTGGTCCGGGCCTCACCTACACATGCACCGGGATTTAATCCTAATGGCCGGGACTTCGCTCCTGTGGTATCTGCTCGGTTCTTGCCTTCTAGAGGGACAAAAGTTCGGGATCCAGGATTAGGTCCTGGTGTCCATGCAATCAGATCTCCGAGGTTGGGGAGCTGTCCTGGCAAGGGTCGTATTTCCAGAGGTGACGGTTAACCTGGGAAGCTTGTCTGCAATAAGTTTTCTTGGTTTTAAGAGCTATGTTCGACGAACATATTCTTCGTGTTCTGCTCGTGTTAGTTCTGTCAGTCGACCTGCCAGAGGTGGCGTAAGTAACCCGCTAGAGCAGAACGAGGAGCAAAGCGACAATGGCAGAAGATGCAAAAGTTAGCCGCTGGGTGAAAAGACTGGTGAGCGCTTTATTAGCGGTCTTCGTTTCGGAGGTAAACGACGGAGAAATAGATTTCCTCTGCAGACGCGATCTCCGTCCGGGGGAAGACCAGTCGTCATTGAGAAAGTTTTCACTGAAGTGTCAAGTTTTTGGGGAGTGCCTCATTTGGATGTGTTGGCGCCTCGCCCCAATGAGAGGCCTAGGGGATATTGTTCCAGGTCAAGGGACACGCAAGCTTTAGCAGTGGATGCCCGTGACATCTTGGGTGTTTTCAGTCGACCTTTGGGTCCTCTCTGTTTTCATTTTTTCTGAGGGTGATAAACGTAAAGAGAGCAAAGGTTCGGAAGATCCTCTTTGCTCAGGTCATAGAAGATCCCTGGACTCCTCCTCTACCTGTCACTGAGGAGCTGTTACAGCAAGTTCCGGGAGTGTATCAAGCATTTCCGCGCTTCTTCAGGCTAGAAAAGAAGTAACGGCAGAGCTTTACCTCTGTAGTTGGCGTGTATATATATATATATATATATATATATATATATATACAGATGGATGTGTGGCGGCACTCACGCAGGCTGACTCAAATAGAAAAGTTTCTCTTTATTGCCGACATGTTTTGGGGAATCTCCCCATCCTCAGGGCTTGACAAACAAGGTGTGAGACAAACTAAACATTTATACAATACACAGACAAAAACATCAGTGTTCAAACTGTTCTCACCTGACCGCACGGCTCGACCGCCCGCCAGCCTCCGCAACTCACCTCCGTGTCGCTGGGCCATGACGTCAAGACGCTCGGTGCGGCAGGGAGATTTCCATGGAAACCGGCAAACAATGCCTGCAGGCGCTGTAGTAACTACGGAGCCTGCACAGGTACAAGGTTAAAACAAAGTGAAACATTAAAACACATATATACCTTAGTGAACATCAAGATAGTAAATCTACCTTTTGCACCTACACATGATATTATTCGTAAATCTACCTATTAAGGTTATGCAATTTAACTTCAATTAACTATTGAGATTTTATGGAAAACTGTATAGATAAAGGACCTATTACTTTCTATTTACATATGAACTCAATCCCCATCCATAGGGATATGACTTAATCAAATATTCATAAAAAGCATTGCAGTCCCAAATTTTCATTGAGACCGCCAGGGTATTGGGTGCCCAAATTGAATATCCACCGGGACTCCTTTTGAAGGAGCAACCGATCCCTATTTCCACCCCTCAAAGTCGGAGGGGTATGGTCAATAAGGATGGCCCTAATGCTAGCCACCCCATGTTTAGCCCCTAAGCAATGGCGGGCAAACGGTTGGTCACTAGACCCTTTCTCAAACGCTTTTTTTATGGCGCTTCTATGGAGTGCCATCCTCTCTCTAAATTGTCGTATGGTCTTGCCCACATAGGCAAGACCACACGGGCAAGTAAGCATGTAGACAACATAAGTTGACGTACACGTAAGACGATGCATAATAGGTAGCTTCCTGCCAGTTTGCGGATGGTTGAATGTTGTGCCTGTCAATAAGGTGTTGCACGTGGCGCAACCCAAACATCTGTAACATCCTGTTTTTGGTCTAAGGAAATGTGTGGAATTAGACCTAGTCATATTAGTAACATCAAGTTTTACTACAAAATTACCTATATTATTACCTCGAGTGTGACTGGGTAATAAACTAGTATCAGATAGACATTTTAAAGCTGGCTCAGATTGGATAATCGGCCATAATTGTTTAGCTTTCTTAACTGCACGTCTAGAGCTAGTGGAGAACTTACTAACCCACGGAAGTTTGTTCGCTATGGATGTTGTTTTATTGTCCATAGACAAAATCTCTTCTCTAGATTTATTCAAAACAGCCTCCTTAGATTGCTGCAACTCCCTAACAGGATACCCTCTCTGTGCAAATTTCTTAAGCATGTCATCCAAAGCCAAGCCAGCTTCAACAGGGTCCGAGGTAATACGCCTAACACGCATAAACTGGGAATACGGTAATCCCTTGCGTAATGCGAGTGGGTGGAAACTTTGATAGTTTAATAAAGTATTTCTGTCCGTAGATTTAACAAAAAGGGACGTACTCAACTGACAGTCCCTAATGCAAATGCAGACATCCAAATAATTAATTTGGTTCTCATCAATAATAAAGGTAAACTTTACTGGGTGTGACGTAGCATTGTGTTTACTCCATACCAATGACAAATCTGCCCTGGAGCCTTTCCAAAACACAATGAGATCGTCAATAAAACGTCTGTAGTACAACACTTGAGGATGGCCACCGCAGACCCCATCGCACAGCCCGTTATTTGCAAATAGCGGGCTGTGCAATGGGGTCTGCGGTGGCCCCATCGTACGCTAACGCATTAATGTATCAAGTAGAGAAGGATATGTTCTATTTAGATCCTATTATTAGTCCTCAAGTGTTGCACCCTTGGCGCCGTGGACACTTGTCGTGGTGTTGCATTTCTTGTGTCACACTGATTGGAACCTTTAAAAAAGGTTGTGTTAAAGTCTCTCTCGTAGAGTGGTCTTGTTATTGGCTTTGGTGTCCGCAAGGTGGGTGTTGGAAATGGCGGCTTTGTCTCTTTGAGCCCCTGCTGACTCGTTCCTGTGGATGAAGCGGAATTGAGAACTCGTATAATAGTTCTGCCAAAAAGTTGTTTATGTATTTCACAGAAACCTGTGGTTTCTTCAAAGTCTTTTGATGTAGTCGGGGCTTTGAATATTTAGGTCGCCGGTTTGGCTCATATTGGGAGGACAAAGTCTCTGTTTGTCCGGTATGCTCCCAACATGTTTGGGGCACCTGTGTCTAAGCAACACACTGGATCTGGGATACGATTAGGTGTGCTGCTTCTATGGCTGGTTTGCCGTTACCGTTGTTGGTGGAGACCCATTCTATTAGGAAGATGGGCTTTCTTAGGCGGCTGCCCGTGGAGTCTCGGCGGTTCACCGATGCCGAGCGGCTGCTTGGTCAGGTTCAAATTCTTTTGCTAAGCTCTATGTGTTTGATACCCTGGCTGATGGGGACCTCATGTTTGCTCAATCGGTGCTACAGAGTTGTCCGCACTCTCCCGCCCGGTCTGGAGCTTTGGTATAGACCCCATGGTCCTTTTGGAGTCCCCAGCATCCTCTAGGACGTAAGAGAAAATAGGATTTTAGTACCTACCGGTAAATCCTTTTCTCCTAGTCCGTAGAGGATGCTGGGCGCCCGTCTCAGTGCGTACTGTGTCTGCAGTTGTTGGTTATGGTTACACTTTGTGGTGTTTCCTTCCTGTCAGGTTGTCGCTGACGTTGTTCATGCCGTGGCATGCGGTTTCTTATTATTGGTTGTGTTGACACCCAGGTTGTGTTGCATATTCTCTCAGCATATGGCTGTATGTTTTTCATACCGGGGGCTGGTACATAGCCAGATTAAGGGGGAGATGCAGGGCATACTGTAACTCGGGCCCCCCTTTGTCAGGGGCCCCCTTCCAGATCACACTGACATCACTAACTTTACATCTTGAGCAGCAGCAGAACCAGCAGCCAGAATGTGAGCAGGACAGTATGCAGTGCAGGCAGAGACACAGGAATATCATGTTTCATGAGCTACCAACAGAGCTTTCTAACCAGAAGAGAGAGAGTGTGGAGAGAGCTGTAAGTGACACATGGATCCCAGCTTCTCCTCCTCCTCCTCCCTGCCTGGGTGTCTGAGTCCTGTGTAAACTGTCATGAAACTAAACCATTTGGGTCTAGAGATAGAGACACACACATAGAGTCCTCCTGAGTCCTGTCCCAGTGTGTAAGTAGTACAGAGGCTGCTGCTATTCTTGCATGTGACAAGATACATTATTTTATTTTTCTATGTGTATTTTAAGGTTAAGTTGTCTTTGTTCCACTACAAGAAAAGTTTATAAAATAGTTCTCTTTCAGTTAGTTGGAGCTATATACAGTACCCAGGCATTATAAAACTATTAGTTAAAACTAATATACACTATTGGTTTAAATTTAATATACACAATCCGTACCTCTCAACATGATCCTTTCCAGGATGGACAAATCTACCTGGACTTCCTACATAAATTATGATTGCAGTCACCTGTGTTGAAGAACTTTTCTTATCAATTAAAAAGTTCAACACAGGTGACGCCAATCATATATTAAGTGGGAAGTCCAGGAGAGAGCATTTCATCCCTCCTAAAATGGGACATGTTTAGAGGTATGTACAATTTAATATACATCCCCCACCTTCCATCGGGGCCCCCCTGTCTTAAGTGCCCCGGGCACCCCCAAGGCTTAATCCAGCCCTGGGCTGGTATTCTGTTGAAGGCCATGTCTTGTGGTATGTTTGTGGTGTGAGCTGGTATAGCACTCATTGTGTTTAAATTATAAATTCTTTCTTCGAAATGTCCATCTGTCCTGGGCACAGTTTTCTAACTGAGGTCTGGGGAGGGGCATAGAGGGAGGAGCCAGTTCACACCCAGTTTAAGTCTTTATAGTGTGCCCAAGCTCCTGCGGATCCGTCCATACCCCATGGTCCTTTTGGAGTCCCCAGCATCCTCTACGGACTAGGAGAAAAGGATTTACCGGTAGGTACTAAAATCCTATTAAATGCAAAAGGTTTTTTTTTTTTTTGCATTGAGGTTGCAAAAAATAATAATAATAATAATAATAATAATAATAATAATAATAATAATAATGACAAATTCACTGTATAGCCCTGACTCCCTTCTCCTCTTCCTAGCCCACCTGTGTCCTCCTTCAAGCTTCACCTGCCCCTCTTCCAGCCCACTTACCTCCTGTTCTCTACCTGCCTCTCTCCTCTTCCTGGCCAGTCTGCGTCCTACTCTCGGCTACCTCCTCTTCCTGAACTGCCTCCTTTCTTCACCTGTGTCTTCCTCCCAGTTCCATCTTCTCCTCGACTTGCTCTCCTTGCTCTCCAAGTCTTTACAGCGCTGCATGTTTGAATGGTGATGATTGATCATCACCCTTCTTTTTATCTGTTCACAGTGCCAAAGCTCCTTCGATGGCCAACCCCGTCCTCCATTACCTGGGGCACATGCCTCATCTGCGGTTCTCAAGCTGTGCCCCTATAGCCCAGATCTCTGAATCTAAGTCATTCTAGGCAAGTTTATTGGTCACCCTACACCCAGGGTCAGCCCTGGCTAGACAATGTACTGTATGAGAAAGTAATTATATCCTAATTTGTATTTTTTATTTGAGGTGTTTTGCAGTAAGGAAATTTAGTGTCCAGTGCACCTGAATTTAACCCTTTCCCTATGGTGTCAAAATACATACTGGTAATAGCATGTAAATGATTATGAGAATGGAAACCACTGGTTCCAATTACCATATAACCACTAGCATTTTCAGTCGATATTACTGGCATTTTATGCAGCACTGTTGTGTGACCATTATTAAAGTCACCAAGACAGTAAATGCTCTTAACACTCTCAGGGATATGGCTTAGTAGCTTGGGTATAGTCTTACTTTAGGTGTGACTATATCCAGTGGTATGGGACGTGGCCTGATGTGTCCCAATTTATTTAGGTTTTGGCAGTATGTCATAGGTTTATTTTACAATACAACCAAGTTTTTACAATTAGTTGTTATTTTAGCTTTTTGTAGAAAAAATATACAGTATTACTAGAACATTGGGGCAGATGTATTAACCTGGAGAATGCATAAGGAAGTGATAAACCAGTGATAAGTGCAAAGTGATAAACACACCAGCCAATCAGCTCCAATATGTAAATTAACAGTTAGGAGCTGATTGGCTGGTGTGTTTATCACCACGCACTTATCACTGGTTTATCACTTCCTATTGCCTTCTCCAGGTTAATACATCTGCCCCAATGTTCCTTATTCAGTTGCCGATGCATAAGCGTTGCGTACTTTTAGCATGCATCGGACACATACTGCGCATGTGCAGTACAAGTCTGCAACGGCGGATGCAATGCAGCATCAGACTGTCAGTGATTGATGCTGTTTGGGGGTGGCGACGGCATCCGTTCCTCAAAAAACTGAGGTATGTCACTGCCATTGCAGGGGAGAGACGAGGCCAGGATCTCTATCCTTGGACGGAGATTTCCTAGGCTCTTGGTAGTTCCTGCGGCAGCCGACTTGTGTAACCCCGTGGGTCACTCAGCCGTCCGATGGTGTCACAGATGGCTTGGATCAGTAATGCATTCAGGAATCATGATGCTACTTGCTGCATTAGCATGTTAGTGCGATCGCTGCTGCATCTATGTAAGTAGCAGCAATACTACTTTCGACTCCATCTGAATTAGGCCCAATGTGCACAGTATTTGTGGAATAATGTAAGCAAGAATACATTGAAGTACAGTACACATATTTTTTTCCATTTTTTTATGCTTTATGGAAGTGTAATAAATTTCAGGGGTTTTTTTGTCATTATTTTGTGCAATATAAAATCATGCTTTAACATTGAATATATCTTTCCTAAAAGTGAGACAGATTCATTACACAAAAAGCTTTCAGGAAGGACCTACTTATAAAACATAACTAACTTAGCAGGAAAGTTAATAAGAACCGCATGTTGCAAAGATAATAATGAAAGGATATTAGGTTATTCACACAAATGTCTGTGTGGTAAAAAATCTGGAGGATGTGACATATCAAGGAAATGCCTTAGAAAGCAGTAAAATAACAGAATATGGTATTGTAATTCTACAACCATATCTCTATTTCTCTAAATGGAACCCTGAAAAGGAGTGAAATGTTCTTTGCCAGATTAAATAACGCTGATCAGCCTGTTTCATAATGGAGAAAAAGTGCATCTTTGCTCTGGAGTAGTTAGAGAAGTGTAGATAGGCCTAAGATCTAACACTTGCTCCATATTTGATGTGATATATACTACTTTTACAGACTGGGGGGCTGATGCAGAGTTGAATGTATGCCACTATGTGAACAGATGTGTCCTCTAAATGGGTTGTGGTATAAAAGATAGATAGTGTCTAGTTAGACAATCAATAGATAGACACCATATGTTAGACAGACATTAGGTCGACAGGGTCAAAAGGGCAACAGGGTCAAAAGGTCGACATGAAAAAATGTCGACAGGGTCAAAAGGTCGACATGAAAATGGTCGACATAAAAAATGTAGACACCGTGTTTTTTGCATTTTTGTGGTTTGTGTGGATAGTTTTGTCATCTGGGACCCCCAATTGTAGAAAGGCATCCCCTTGTGGGGCTCGCCACAAGGTTTATAACCAACTCTGTCGACATGGATAGAGAAGGTATGAAATAGTCCAAAAACATGTTAAATAATAAAAAAAATTGTCTATCTTTTTATGTTGACCGTTTTCATGTCGACCTTTTGTACTGTCTACCTTTTTTCATGTCGACATTTTGACCCTGTCGACCTAATGTCTGTCTAACATATGGTGTCTATCTATTGACTGTCTAACTAGACACTGTCTATCTATCAACCGGATACCCTCTATTTGCCCATCCAGTTGTGACGTCAGGCACAACACATTAGCACGACGATTAGTAAGCTTTAGACGCTCCACCTCCGGTAGCGATTCCCAAACTCAGGTACTTTTTTCTGGAATTTTGTGCCTTAGGGCCTAATTCAGGGTTGATCGCAAAAGCAAAATCTTTCTCTAATGGGCAAAACCATGCGCACTGCAGGAGGGGCAGATATAACATGTGCAGAGAGAGATAGATTTGGGTGGGGTGCTTTCAAACTGAAATCTAAATTGCAGTGTAAAAATAAAGCAGCCAGTATTTACCCTGCACAGAAACGTAATAACCCCCCCTCCCCCAAAATCTAACTCTCTCTGCACGTTATATCTGCCCCACCTGCACATGGTTTTGTCCATCAACCCTGAATTAGGCACTTAATGCACTAATATTGTACTAAATACTTAGGATTAATATAATACATTAAGGGCCTGATTCTGAGTTGGACGCAAAGTTGATGTTGCACACAGTTTTTTTTCTTCTGTGCATGTGTATGAGTCACATTGCACATGCATCCAGAGTCTGTGCGCTCAGAGTCGCAGTTGCTATTGAGATGCATGGTCACAGAAATGTCTTGTAAATGTACTTGGTGTTCCTAGGCAGTGACTGGGAGGTGGCTATGAGGATACACAGATATGGTTCCTCTTATGGGCGTGCTGTGGGAGCGTCACAGGCACTGAGCTAGTTGCAAACTCAGACACACAATTGCTCACATTGGAGACAATACTCTCATGGATATCTGCACCTAGCATGGGGCTGGTGTAAGTTTCTATGGTGCGACCGATAGATGCATCTAAAGGCGCACTAAGCGGTAGTTAAGCCCTTGCCTGCTAATAATCTGATCTTATATCACCATATCACTACTGGCCATGTGAGCCAAAGATGACTAGTATTGACCGGTGTCTGCAATAAAAAATCTGGGTCCCATCCAATCTGGTCACTCCAGTGAGTAACCAAATTAGACATTGATTCTGTCTGCAAGGATGAATGTCAGGATTGGCACACACTGTATGCAATTGCGTATAGTGGCCCAGTTATTCATTCTCATGTTTTAGATCTGATAATTACAAGTTCTTAACGCTGCTATTCACGGCAATAAGAAAATATGTTCTGCCAGGATGTATTAAAACACACACACAATGGTTAATGCCTTCTGAATATGGTGTTACCTTCTGGAGCCAAGCTCTGTAATTTATTGGTTTAGTAATCAAAATCAGGAGATCACAGCAGATATTGCCTCCATAGATACATTTAGGAGATATTTATTTTTGGGTACCCCTCGAAAATGGGTGTTTTCAGCACATATTATTTGATAAATGGTCCCTTAAGCCTTTAGGTGGCATCTCTTGAATGATTTAGCTCAGGGGAGGGGCATAGAAAAAGGTGTCAGATTAACAAAACTAGTGCGCAGTTATCTGGCAGCTCCAGCCATCTGGCCCAACCACTGAACCACAAGCCCTTTCCAGTTTCAGTGTGGGTAGCCAAAATGGACATAGATCACTTCACTTAGGAATCATGCCAAGTGACTGGATCTGAACGGAATTGGTCAATGTAAACCAAATAATTGCTCTTTCTCTAATGAAGTCCCTGCCGTGACAGGCTACACTGAATGTTTGCTGCTCAGTGTCTATAACATTTCCAGCTTGCTTGCTTGCCTGAGAGCTATCAGAGATGCATGGACAATCATTAATATTGTCCAGGGGGAAAAAAACAATAGGTTGATGACTGCTTTCTAAAGTGACAGTGAATTGATGAGTTAATAGTAATTAGTTTATAGTTTAATAATTATCTGAGCAAATTGTAGAAATGTTGCGGTGTAATGCTGGTCATACATTAGAATCACCAGCATCAGATGCGACTCGAAGCACGACTTCCCTTAAACTCCCTGGCAGTCCTGGACTCACGATTGGTGTTTTTATGTCACACGATGTGCATACGATCTTATGTCCCATCGTGCACCCCTATACGATGTATCATCTCTCAAGCCATCGTATGCCTCACAAAAGCATACAATCAAATGACACTGATCGAACGATTCATCGAACGATGCATTGTATCTGCATAAAACATGGTAGGATGTGTATATAGTTACAACGGATAATATGAGCTGCGCGTATGATCAGAGGATACGACATTTGGCCCGCAGGACCGTGCATAGAATAGTAATCGTACCCAAATAATGCACGATGTGCACACAATGCGTCAATCGAGGCGTCCAAATCGTGTATTCGTACTTAAAATTGTTCTAGTGTATGGCCAGAATAAGATCTCTTTGCTTAACATTTGCGTTGACAAAAGACAGATTTAGTATTAAATTGACAGCAAATTTGATACATTTTGCAAGATGAGCATAACTGTTTTCCTTCAATTTGATCAGTCATGTAAGATTGATCATATTTAATTTACCAATTTTATCTGTTAATAATCCATTCTGACTATGTTTTTCACGTGTGGGTAATTTGAATTGACGCTGACCAAAAGACAGATTGTAAATCACTAGCTCAGTGGTTATCCCACCTGTGCACGCACTGGAATGTATTTAAATCCTCTGTTAAGGGCACTTGAGGTTACTGTGATGCTCTATTATAAAGAGATTATAATAACTTCAACATGTATTTCTTGGCAGAAAGGAAGCAATTAGGTAAACAGGGCAATATGCTTTGCACTAATGTATTGCAATTCAGAGTCATTTATTTACTATTACATAGGTGTAAGCGGTCAGATACCATAATTTTCTAAATGTAGTTATCTTCAAAGCAATAAATATGACAATAAAATAAAGGAGTCTTAATGCACAGTTATTGCACATAAATGTTCAACAAATACAAAATGAACATGTGTAGGACTGACTGAGCTTCAGCAGGTGATTGCAAGATGTTACAGAGCCTGACAAAATAATCCTATATTTAGCCATAGCAATATACAGCTGGCTCATACAGATGTGTCCTCTTTTGACTATCATTTTGGCTCAACATGACTTAGAAGCTGAGTGATGTGCTTGCCCAAAAGAAGAAAAAAAATCTTGAAATAAGCTATCGCAAGAAAGTATTTTTTGTTGGGCAGGTGGTGCTTTCAGAATGTAAAACTGCACTACACATGCATTCCTTCTGTATAGGAACCATCATACCTGAGATACAGCTTCTGACGTACGCACATCAGACAGATGTTACACTCTTTAAGTGTATTTTATAAGGAAAAAATAAAAAAAGGCTATTGTGCCCCCTCCACTAATTCATAATCAACCACAATACTGAACAGCCTAGGCTGGTTTGCACTATAACAGGCTGTAGTTGAAATCAGTCTCAGCAAGTCACTTCAGGACTGGTGCCTGTATAAAATGAGATAGGGAAAGCCAGTATGGTAGCATGCCATACTCACAGACAGGGATTAAAGTTGTTGGGGGGGGGGGGGGGGCACAAGGTGCAACTGAGTTCCACCACCTGTATTAGTAGGGGGAACTAGTTCCACCACCTCCATTTCCCTGCACAGTAATTCCAACAGAAAAACCTGCCCATCAGCTACATCAGTAGATGATGCAGGTGACGCTAGTGTTACTGATTAACTGCAGCCACCTCCCCCTTCCTCAGGTCCTGGTGGCTCCATGGTCCTCCTCCATTTACAGCCCATCCCTCCTAGTACTCACACATGCTGTGTCTGTTGGGCAGCATTCATCCTCTCCTCAGGGCCCAGTGGCTTCCTTTTCTGTCACGGCGAATGTGATGTCATGCTGTCACCACTGCTGAAGTGAAGAGGAGCCATGAAGAGGAGCAGGCTCTGTGCATCTTGAAAACAAGATGAGAGGGGGCTGGAGGGACAAGAGAGGTGGGGAAGCTGCTGGAGGGACACAGGGCATGGAGCTGCTAGAGTAACGGAGGCAGAGATGTGTATTAGTGGCACACTGTGGTCATTATGTGTAAGGGGCAGTACTATTGTGGGAATTGTATATAAGTGGCACTTCTTTGAGCATTATGTGTATAAGTGACACTACTGTAGTCATTATATGTAAGGGGCACTACAACTTTGGTCATTATGTGTAAAGGGCACTACTACTGTGTGAATTGTGTATTAGGGGCACTACTGTGGGTACTGTATATAAGGGGCACTACTGTGTGGCATAACATGTATAGAGGGTACCATTGTGTAGTGCAATGTGCATAAAGGGCACTACTGAGTGATGTAACCTGAATAAGGGGCATTACTATGTGGTGTAATGTGAATAAGATTGTGCTACTGTGTTGTGCAATTTGAATTGAGGGTACTTTTATGTGACCATGTTGCTTCTTTGTGAGATCAATGGGCCTAATTCAGATCTGATCGCTGGGCTGTGTTTTTTTTCTGCCCTGCGATCAGATAGTCGCTGCGTACAGGGGGAGTGTATTTTAGCTGTGTAAGTGTGCGATCGCATGTGTAGCTGAGCTGCTTGTGCAGTCTCTGCGCAGCACAGAACTTCCTCTTCCTGTGCGATAGAATCCTGATGATCGGAGCCGGAGCTGACGTCGGACACCCTCCCTGAAAACGCTTGAGCCCACTTGCGTTTTTCAGGACACTCCCTGAAAATGGTCAGTTGCCACCCACTAACGGCCTCTTCCTGTCAATCACCTTGTGAACGCCCGTGCGAATGGATCCTTTGCACCATCACGTCTCTGACTGCCGATGCCCATTGTAGCTATCTGACGTGCCTGTGCATTGCGGTGCATACGCGTGTGCAGTTCTGATCTGATCGCCCGCTGTGCGAAAACGCACAGCAGCGATCAGATCTGAATGACCCTCAATGTCCCTTTATAAAGTATGGGAAGTAGGGCACTCGTTTATTGTTTGCAGGGGGGTGCCGAAAACACTACCACTGGCCCTGGCTCCGCTTAATGTGATGTGGGTGGGGGGTGGCTGGGTAAATGAGTTCTACTACATTTCCAAGACCACCTTAAGCCCTGCTCGCAGAAATCACTAGCCCCACACTAGCAAGCCTTCGGACTGTTCCTGACCCTCGGTGACTTGGTAGCTGGGTTAGATTGGGATCCCTTGAATTCCAACTTTGGGCCTGGTTTACAAATGAATGCCTTCATTTGTGCATTATGAGATGCATCTGCAAACGTGTTTTTTTTCCACATCTGTGTTTTTCAGATACACTCGACCATAAACCTTGCCTAAAGTTACATCCAGGGCAGAGATGCGACATTCATATCTCTATGTTGATCTGTCCCTCATGCAGTAGGGGGCACGTGGCAGATCTTGAGGATAACTAAAAGGAGGACATATCTGTATATTAAAATATTAAAGTATTTTACTTTAATACAAATCCTTTATCAGCTGTGGAAGCACATTGATATGCTCTGTTTATTGAACATCTGATTTATGTTCATACAGCTACTAGCAATGCCAACCCCATTCATTTGAAGAGCAGGATCTGAAGACTGCAGGATTCTTGTGGATCAATCATATGCTTGCAATGCTAGTGAAATGGAATGCTACGTGTCCATACATTGCAGATAACTGAACTGTACCCATGGTTCTGACTACCTCTAATTAAGAAGTTATTACACTGGTTGGGTTATTGGTATATGAGAAAAGTTAAGTGCTTTAATTTATAGCTATTGCCTCAAAATAGACCTTCAATACAGTACTACCTAGTGTGCACAATATTTTTTTATTTATTCATCAGTTACCTGTTCATATTCTTTTCCTGTTTCTAATACTAAGAATTAACAAAAGAAACCAAAAACTGTTACATTACACAAACATAAAAACTCTGTTTCTGTCTTTTTAAATGACGATACTGACTGTTCTCATAGAAAACATACAAACAGATTATCTACATCTGGGGAAGAAGCTGTTCATAATCCATAAGTAATTCTCTGGAATTGCACAAAAAAAACAAAAGGATCTTTACAAACTCAAGAATTCAACTAATAAAAGATATTGCTGGTTGGATTATGTTCAGTAACATTCTAGAGGACAGATAATAAAGTGGATAAAAGTAAAAGCTTAAAAAGTTTCTAGTTCTAATTAAAGACATAATAAAGGAAATGAAATGTCACAATTATTATAAACAGAGAATTTATTATTTTTTCCTAAGAAAAACATGGCTACCCAGATTGTTAGGCGGTGACTGTAGCTATTTGGAAATCTGGCATGTTTGAAACTACTGTATCTGGTTCAAAAGACTTAAAATTTAGATTTTTGGTGACACCTACAAATAAAATATTGGCTTTAAGTGAATAAAAAACAATAATAAATATCTTGAATAAAATTAAGATTTTTCTGCTTTCACGTAAAGTCCAGGAAAATGAGGGAAAGAATTCTGCTGATAAGTACTATTGCTTAAAGATACTGGGCCTGATTCAGGGCCTGACATACTTGGGACATGTATGGCAAGGCGCCTATTGTATGCAAATCAGTCAATATTTTCCTACTGCGCATGCATATGAGCTGCAGTGTACACATGCAGCGATTGAATTGCGATGGCGGTTGCAACGAGGAATTATACCCCTTTTCCACTAGCTCAAAAAACACGGGTAAATGCACAGGGGCGCGCATTTACCCGTGTTTTTTGCTAGTGGAAACAGCTTCCTCAGGAAAAACCCGGATCAAATGATCCGGGAATCCTACCTGGGTAGGACACGGGAATGATCCGGGTACGGAGTAGTGTAAATGGAAGCCGTGTTGATGCGACGCGGCTCCCATTTACACTGTATGGAAGGGCGGTGCTGGGAGATCATGTGATCTCTCAGCGCCGCCCCTGCCACATCATCAGCAGCGTCACCAACCCGGCAATATGCCGGGATGGTGACTGGTGATGGGAAAGGGGACGATGTGGGTCACAGCCCGGTAGCACCCGTGTCAGGCTCCTGGCTGCGACCCGCATCGTAGATGGAAAAGGGATATTAGTTGCAGAGTGAGTGACAGGAAGACGGCGTTTGGGGGTGGTAATTGGGAGTGGTCAGCCAAACGCAGGTGTGTTGTGGCAGTTCGGGCGGCATTTTCTTGACACGCATAAATTAGCAGTTGCGATCTTACTTGCTACTCGAGAGCCCTCTGCATCCCTGGAGAGTAGCTCAGCTTGCGTGTCTACAGAGGCACTCAGACTCTGCATTGTGTCCCGATTTGCAATGATGGTGACGATGTATCAGCAATTATACGCCGTCGTTCGGAAATGACGCAACAGCAGTTTGCGTCCCTATGCTCAGGTTAGCTTCTGGCCATATTAGCATATAATTGCAATTGCGTACTGCAAAACATAGCAACAGCAATCACAGGAACAGCCACTGAATCAGGCCTACTGTGCATAAAGTCACTAAAATGAATACTGTAGTAAGAAAAG
Source organism: Pseudophryne corroboree (assembly GCF_028390025.1). Classification (NCBI taxonomy): domain Eukaryota; kingdom Metazoa; phylum Chordata; class Amphibia; order Anura; family Myobatrachidae; genus Pseudophryne; species Pseudophryne corroboree. The sequence goes on from NC_086448.1 coordinate 627,819,588, forward strand.
AGATTGAACACAAATTGGTCTTGCGGACATGTCTCCAGGGCCGAACGAATAAGTGACGCAACGTTGTATGTAACTCAGCCACATCTCCAATTGTGGCTGAAGGGGGCATAGCTGTGTGGTAACAGGCAGCATGCACATAGGCAATGTTCAGAGAAGTATTTGCGAACCATGCAGAGTTGTGCATACGTGTAATTAAGCCTGTGCTCAGGTGTATCTTTTGCACCATGGACAGGGATGGGGTAAGTACACGCTGATAATGATGACAGATATAAACAAACTACAGAAATGCGTACAATTCAGCATGCAAGCAAATGTATGCATTTAAGACCCTATTTAGCATCATTTGCAGTTATACTAAATTAGCTGCCAAACTGCAACTGCTTGTGATCGCATGCTGGGGGCCACCCAGCACAGGGCATATCCATCCAGCATGCAAATGCCCGCCAGCGATGAGATCACAATTCAATTGCGATTTCATTGCTGAATTAGGGATGTGCCCCTGTCTGCGCAGCCCGGCCATGTTATCTGTCGCAGTGGCCGCATGTGACCTACCCTTTTTTTTTCGCCTCAACGCCCCCCGCAATGCTGTGTTGTAACCCTGGACCACCTCGCGAACACCACTGTCTGTCAATCAGGCAGAGGTGTTCACATTAGTGTATGCGCAAAAGCAGTACGGTTCATGCTCATGCGCACTGGGCATAAAATTGTCAGTATGCGATCACATCGCTGATGCTATCCATACTGAATAAGGTCCATCGTTCCGTGCACACAACGCAGAAGCAATTATGGCCAAATTGTGTTATACTCTGCATCAACCTCAGGTGTGCATTTTACCTATTTCTGAACAGTTGCTGATAAAAACTGCAAAAGGTGCATTGTATGTCAGGTGCTTGTACTGCCAACACCAGTATATGTGATTATCCTTCTACAGGCCAGTGGCGATCATCACCCTGTTGTTCTTAGGCTGTGTAGAACACCCTTGCACACTATGGGCCTGATGCAGAGGTGGACACTCTTTTCTTTGTGACTGCATCTGTGTATGCAGCGGTACTGGGAATATATGCTAATGCTGAGCTGCTGTAACGTGTACAGAGAAGCCTGTCAGCTGCATATCTAATCTACCGCTTGCCTGCATCTATGCAACATCACATGCACATTGGTCACACTATCAAATTTCTATCCAGCCCCTATGGCTGCCCAGAATGTCCACAGTACAAAGCCTCCGGGGCCAGTACAATTGCATACAATACTGACTGTGACGCCCACAAAAAGCTTGTCACACAGCCACTGTTGACTAGCGCCCCTTCCCCACCCCCACACTTTCCCCTGTTACCACCCATAAGTGCACACTGACCGTTAATCTGCGTCTAAGCTGTCACTATGGTCGACCAGCGCAGTGCATGTGTAGTGTAACTCAGACGTACAGTATGTGCAGTGCAAAAACATTGACCAACTGCGCAGACATTAGCATAGCATCCTCCTGTGAGTCAGGCCATAAGTCCTGTTAGTTTAGATTTATGTAGTGTGCTAAAATCATGTCACTAGTGATCACATATCTGGTGTAATAAGGTGTTAGACACACAATATATGTGTTTTATGTTCTCGCATGGATGCAAGGGTAAAAGTACAGTACTGTTTGTGCTTGGTGTTCAGATCTCCCCGCTCTGTGGGAAGTAGACAGATAGGGCCTACTTCAGACCTGATCACTAGGCTGCGTTTTCGTACAGCCTGCGATTAGGTCTGAACTGCATGTGCACCGCAATGTGCAGACGTGTCGGTCCGCAGTGACGGGGATCGGTGGGCAGTGATGGGATGTGCGAGAAAAGTGATCGCACGGGCGATCGCAAGGTGACTGACAGGAAGAGGCCATTTGTGGGTGGTAACTGACCGTTTTTATGGAGTGTCCGGAGAAACGCAGGAGGGACCAGACGTTTGGTGGGAGGGTTTCTGACGTCAGCTCTGGCCCCGATCATCGCACTGGTAGAGTAAGTCCTGGGCTGTGCAGAGACTGCACATGAGATCGCACCCCTGCACAGCGATTTCCCCCTCCCCCTGTGCGCAGGGATGCAAAAAACGCACCCTAGCGATCAAGTCTGAATTAGGCCCATAGTGCTGTGTGCATTTAGTGCTTTCATTCTGACACCACATAGCAGCCTAACAATTTATCTGCTTATGAAGCCATTACTTTAAAGACCTCTTACACCTTTATTAATTGAGAACACCTTAAAGTTACACTTATATCTCAAACTAATGAAAATTGTGGTGTTAATGCATTGTAAATTAAAATATATTTACATTTGCAGTTTATCTAAAATATTGATCTATACTAAAATGGTACAGCGAATCCGCCCATCTGATGGTCTGTTTAGACTAGCTTTTTCCTATGGAAGTTTTGGGGTACTATGGGGTAGATTTATGAACACAAGATTTGTGAAAATATCGGTCCGGCCCGCCAATGATCAGCAGATTTGACAAACCTACCCCATAGTCACTACACAGGAACAAGTAACCAACAAGCAATTCAGAATCTGCAGTAAGCAACACAATTAAGGTGTAAGCAAAGGAAATATTCATGTTACAAATTCTGGATACTGAAGAATAATATGTCTGACAATTTTCCAAGTACTTTACTGTAACCAGTCCATGCAAACTAAAATAAATTAGCTACTGGAATTAATTATTGGATTATTGTTTCTAAAGTTAATATGTGTGTACAATACATCTAAATTCAACTCATATAAGAAATGCAATACAAGAACTTCAGCGAGATTAAGATGTCTAATGTAACAGTAACGTTCAGTCATATTTATTTTAATTACTGTAATGCTGTCAAACTGGTATAAATCAGATTAGCTGTTCTCAGTTACAATGATGCAAAGCTGTGTGCTAGATGTGTGTGCAAGGTATGTGAGCAAAGATGTGTGTGCAAGGTATGTGAGCAAAGATGTGTGTGCAAGGTATGTGAGCAAAGATATGTGTGCAAGGTATGTGAGCAAAGATGTGTGTGCAAGGTATGTGAGCAAAGATGTGTGTGCAAGGTATTTGAGCAAAGATGTGTGTGTGACCAAAGATGTGTGTGCAAGGTATGTGAGCAAATATGTGTGTTCAAGGTATGTGACCAAAATGGTACTGCGAATCCACCCATCTGATGGTCTGTTTAGACTAGCTTTTTCCTATGGAAGTTTGGGGGTACTATGGGGTAGATTTATGAACACAAGATTTGTGAAATTATCAGCCCGGCCCACCAATGATCAGCAGATTTGACAAACCGTACCTTAAACCTACCCCATAGTCACTACAGGGGAACGAGTAACCAACAAGCAATTCAGAATCTGCAGTAAGCAACACAATCAAGGTGTCAGTAGTGGAAATATTCATGTTACAAATTCTGTATACTGAAGAATAATATGTTTGACAATTTTCCAAGTACTTTACTGTAACCAGTCCATGCAAACTAAAATAAATTAGCTACTGGAATTAATTATTGGATTATTGTTTCTAAAGTTAATATGTGTGTACAATACATCTAAATTCAACTCATATAAGAAATGCAATACAAGAACTTCAGCGAGATTAAGATGTCTAATGTAACAGTAACGTTCAGTCATATTTATTTTAATTACTGTAATGCTGTCAAACTGGTATAAATCAGATTAGCTGTTCTCAGTTACAATGATGCAAAGCTGTGTGCTAGATGTGTGTGCAAGGTATGTGAGCAAAGATGTGTGTGCAAGGTATGTGAGCAAAGATATGTGTGCAAGGTATGTGAGCAAAGATGTGTGCAAGGTATGTGAGCAAAGATGTGTGTGCAAGGTATGTAAGCAAAGGTATGTGAGCAAGGTACAGTATGTGAGCAAAGATGTGTGTGCAAGGTATGTGAGCGAAGGTTTGTGCAAGGTATATGAGTAAAGATATGTGTGCAAGGTCTGTGAGCAAGATATGTGTGCAAGGTATGTGAGCAAAGGTGTGTGCAAGGTATTTGAGCAAAGATGTGTGTGCAAGATATGTGACCAAAGATGTGTGTGCAAAATATGTGACCAAAGATGTGTGTGCAAGATATGTGACCAAAGATGTGGGTGCAAGGTATGTGAGCAAAAGTGTGTGCAAGGTATGTGAGCAAAGATGTGTGTGCAACGTATGTGAGCAAAGTTGTGAGCAGGGTATGTGAGCAAAAGTGTGTGTGCAAGATATGTGAGCCTACCTCCCAAACCAACATGTCCTTCTCCAGGAAGGACAGTATGCTCTGAATCATAAATTTAGAGGGAAGTCCAAGAGCAGAATATTTTGTCCCTCCTGGAGAGGGTCAAGTTGGGAGCTATGTGTGAGCAAAGTTGTGTGCACTATGGGCCTGGTTCAGCATGGATCGCAAAAGCAAAATCTTTCTCTAATGGGCAAAACCATGTACACTGCAGGTGGGACAGATATAACATGCAGAGAGAGTTAGATTTCTTTTGTTTCTGTGCAGGGTAAATACTGGCTGCTTTATTTTTACACTGTAATTTACATTTCAGTTTGAACACACCCCACCCAAATTTAACTCTCTCTGCACATGTTATATTTGCCGCACCTGCACTGCACATGATTTTGCCCATTAGAGAAAAATTTTGCTTTTGCAATCTATGCTGAGGGGGTCAGACAGATCTGATCACTGCTGTGCGTTATCGCACAGCAGGTGATCAGGTACTAACTGCGCATGCATATGCACCGCAATGCACACGCGCGTCCGACAGCAACATATGGCATCGCTGGTCAGCGATGGGATGGTGTGAAAAATCCATTCGCACGGGCGTTCACAAGGTGATTGACAGGAGGAAGCCGTTTGTGGGTGGTAACTGACCGTTTACAGGGAGTGTCCGGAAAAACGCAGGCGTGCGCAAGCATTTTCAGGGAGGGTGTCTGACGTCAGCTCCGTCCCCGATCAGCCTGATGTGATCGCACTGTAGGAGTAAGTCCTGGACTGTGCAGAAACTACACAAAGTGGATTTTAGCAGCTCGGCATACACATAGGATCGTTCACTTGCACGGCGAATATACACTCCCCCTGGAGGCGGCGACTATCTGAATGCAGGACCGCAAAATTGGCAGCTAAGCGATCAGATCTGAATGACCCCTGTGCTCTATAGCTGCATACTAGGGAGTTGATCAGTGACGTGAGGCAGAGCCTTTCCTGTAATTCTAATGCTTGGGTCTTCAACCTGTGGCCCTGCAGCTGCTGTGGAACTACACATCCCAGCATGCCCTGCCACAGGTTTTTGTATTTTTTTGCTATTATGGCATGCTAAAACTGAAACAAGGTATGCTGAGATGTGTAGTTTCACAGCAGCTGGAGGTCCGCAGGTTGAAGACCCATGTTAATGTATACATTAGAGTTTGGACTATATAAAAAATACAAAGAATATGTTAGAAATATGTTCTTTGTATTATTCTAATCATTTTTATAGTCAGAACTCTGGAGTAAAAAGTTTATGACAGGTGAGGCTGTGGCTCCCCTGCCTGTCTTTTCCACACATCTCTGATCATAACTCACCAAATTTCCATCAATGGGGGTAATTCCAAGTTGATCGCTGCAGGAACTTAGTTAGCAATTGGGCAAAACCATGTGCACTGCAGGGGAGGCAGATTTAACATGTGCAGAGAGAGTTAGATTTGGGTGGGGTGTGTTCAATCTGCAATCTAATTTGCAGTGTAAAAATAAAGCAGCCAGTATTTACCCTGCACAGAAATAAAATAACCCACCCAAATCTAACTCTCTCTGCACATGTTATATCTGCCTCCCCTGCAGTGCACATGGTTTTGCCCAATTGCTAACTAAATTCCTGCTGCGATCAACTTGGAATTACCCCCAATGTCTACTGCTGCACCTGTGTATAATGCCCACACGAACCCTATGGGTCATAAATTCCATCAGTGTCTACTGCTGCACCTGTGTATAATGCCCACACGAACCCTATGGGTCATATATTCCATCAGTGTCTACTGCTGCACCTGTGTATAATGCCCACACGAACCCTATGGGTCATATATTCCATCAGTGTCTACTGCTGCACCTGTGTATAATGCCCACACGAACCCTATGGGTCATATATTCCATCAGTGTCTACTGCTGCACCTGTGTATAATGCCCACACGAACCCTACGGGTCATAAATTCCATCAGTGTCTACTGCTGCACCTGTGTATAATGCCCACATGAACCCTATGGGTCATATATTCCATCAGTGTCTACTGCTGCACCTGTGTATAATGCCCACACGAACCCTATGGGTCATATATTCCATCAGTGTCTACTGCTGCACCTGTTTATGATGCCCACATGAACCGTATGGGTCATATATTCCATCAGTGTCTACTGCTGCACCTGTGTATAATGCCCACACGAACCCTATGGGTCATATATTCCATAGTGTCTACTGCTGCACCTGTGTATAATGCCCAAACGAACCCTATGGGTCATATATTCCATCAGTGTCTACTGCTGCACCTGTGTATAATGCCCACACGAACCCTATGGGTCATATATTCCATCAGTGTCTACTGCTGCACCGGTGTATAATGCCCACACGAACCCTATGGGTCATATATTCCATCAGTGTTTACTGCTGCACCTGTGTATAATGCCCACACGAACCCTATGGGTCATATATTGTGTGTAAATCTGGCTCTGGTACTAGTCAGTGCCTCCTCAGCCATTTACCTCACTGCATGTCCCTGGATTTGATGTATCAGAAGCAGGGGTGTATCTAGGGGTCCGAGCGCCCCTGGCAAAGTAAGGGGCTGGCGCCCCCCCCCCCTACACACATTTGGAATAAGGTGTGAGTATTGGAAATGGGGCATGGTCTTGTGGGGGAAGGGAGTGGACACAATAGTACTTCCAATTCAATTATGCCACACAGTAGTGTCCCTCATTCACATTACACTGCACAGTAGTGTCTCGTATTCACGTTACACCATCCCTCCCCCCTAACCCACCTTTCCCACAGCCTGACCTTAACCCACCCCCCAAAAAAAAAGCCTCTTCAGTGGTGCCTAACCCTAACCCACCCTTCCTAATCTCCCTCCCTGCAGCCTAACCCTAGCTCTCCCGCCCTCGCAGTCTAACCAGTGGAGGCTTTGGCACCAACTTTATCCGGATTTTGGCATTCTGCATCGCTATCTATGTTGGGATGCCAGCATCAGCATTGCGAGCAGTTTCGGGATGCTGGCGTCAGCTTTCCGACCGCCGGGATGTCAAATGCCGGCATCTTGACTGCATCCCGAATTAAATGCTAATGAGATGCTGTGAGATGAGCCTCAAATGGACCCAGCCATTAACCAAACAGCATTAGTTGGATGGTAGAAGTGCTTCCTATTAGAAGAAACATCAGGGTGCCATCACTTCCAAGATAAAATTATCAATTATACAATTATATACATTTCCTTGAACATGGCCTTGAAATAGGTAAGATATGCATTTTCTTTATTACACTCAACAAGTTAAAGTTTTCGCTTACTTACTACTTACTTACATCTAACATGCATGAAAATCGTGTAGTTTTCCAGGTACGGTCCCTTCTCCCAAACACGGACACTTTTTTATTATCTTCAACAACTAATAGATCTGTAGCACTGTGCTATACAACAATTGCTGTGTACCAGCGGTGCAAGTATGCGGGTACGCTCGGGCACGGAGTACCCTTAAGAAGTTTGCAGCGGGTACGCAGTACCACCTTCCACACACTTTGCCATTGCCACAATTATAATGCGCCACAAAGCAACAAGACCGTGGTGCTCGGCAGCATGACGGCTCCTCCCACTTTGTCAGGGTTACTGGGAGTGCAACAGTTGCTGTATTTTCCTGTTATAATGGAGGCATTACTATATATTGTTATTGAGGCATTACTATATATTGTTATTAAATTGGGGGCATTACTATATATTTCTATTATACTGGAGGTATCACTATATATTTCTATTATACTGGAGGCATTACTATATATTTTTAGCCTTGCCTCCAGAATACAAAAAAAAAGGGGCTATGTCATGTGGCCACGCCGCTAGTGTCATGTAGCCACTCCCACTAGCAGCATATGACCACGCCCATCACAACACATGACTACGCCCATTTTTCGGCACTCAGTACCCATAAGAAAATATTTCTACTTGCACCACTGCTGTGTACCTGGTAGAGTCTCTTACTGCCGGCGCAGCGCCGGTGTCCGTCAGCACCGCACTGCACTAGTGATCAGACTAGTGTCCGGCAGCACCGCACTTGTAATCAGACTCACATTAAACTACAGTTCCCAGCAGCCCTTGCTGCCGGGAGCTCCCAGCAACAAGGGCTGCTGGGAGCTGTAGTTTATTTTGAGTCTGACTACAAGTGCGGTGGTGCCGGACACCAGCGCCACTCCAACAGTAACAGACTCTCACCAGGTACAGTCTGACAGTACTGTTTTTCTTTCCTTTGGCCGCGGATGGCACAGCCAGGCGGCGCCCCCTCCTTGCCTGGCGCCCCTGGCGAGTGCCATCCTGGCCAATAGGTAGATACACCCCTGATCAGAAGTGACAAGAGTGGAGAAGTGGGCCAGTGGACAGGTTGCCCATAGTAAATGATCAGTTTTGAGGAAGTATTTATCTGATACATTTCTATAAGCTGATAGTTACAGATGGGCAACTTTTGCACAGGTTCACTTCTCTACTCTTTTCAAGCATCCAGTATTTTTGTAAAAATAAATAAATTATGCAAATGAGGTTTCTGATAAAAGTCTAATATAGAATGTTAAGATTTGTGGCTCGGCCACAACTGCACACATGGATGAATTAATTTGACAGGTGATTAGTCCCAATCACATGGGTGACTTTTAATTGAAACTGTTCTCTAGCAATTAACATGGGTTTGATCCGCAGCAATGATGATACAGGCTAAACTACTTGCCAGTTACATATCTGCATGCATGGCCATCACTGTTTGATGTTTGAAGCCTCATCTGACACTATAAGTAACTCACATAAAAGCATGCTCGTCCTTTACAGTCAGTGACATATTATTCTCATGCTTTGTAGACACAGCATCTGTAAATAATCATCTAGAAGACATTTCATAGAATAACACAGAGCAACCTCAAAGAGTATTCATAGTCTGCTACATTTAAACAAGATTTGGAACCCACAGGGAAGCCAACATCAACACAATGCTTCCTGAGCATAGAAGCCAGGAATTTCCTAGCAGTGTGTGTGTAATAATGGCTCTCACATTTCCTTTTATTTTTTCGGATTCTAGAGATGAGGTTAACTAATGATAGAAGACTGTATTTAGATCATTGTTCAAGGACTCCAGGGCTCCTCCTGTCAGCCTGCAAATGCCTTTACAGGCCCAGCAATTAGGAGAAGACAATGAAGTACACCTGCCAGTGTATATATTAAATGTAGGATGCCAGGTAAGGAAGCAAAGACCCTACATGCTTTGCTCCGTTTAGCTTGTGTAAACATGGCATTCAAATTCTGCATTTAAGATGCATTTCTAAAGGCCGTCATACCCAGGTGCGATTTCTCCTACGGGAGAAATCGCAGCCGACGTCCCTTGAGCCGCCTGGGAGCCTTCTGGCGCAGCAGAATTGCATGCAATATATTGCATGCGGTCCTTTTGCATGTGACATGTCGCATGCGATCCCGTTCCCCATTGTCGGTGCCCGCCCCAAGTTGGTGGTCGGGCATGCAGCAAGTCCGATCTCCGACTCCGATCCGATGCGCACGTGAATGTGCATCAGATCCAACCTCATGTCAAAACACACATGATTTGGCCAGTTTTCATCCGATCCGTCGACCTGATCCATCGGAATCGGATGAAAACAGGCCAAATCGGACATGTGTATAGGGGCCTTTAGTCAAACTAAGTGCAAGCAAATTATGAATGCAACATTTTTAAGTGTGTGTCACATTCATTGCGATTAATGCTGTTTTTTTAAAACACTTTTTGTTCCATTTTAGTGAATCTAAAATTAAGTTAAAAAGTCACAATTGTTTCACTGGGTAACGAGAGGCAGTAAAGTAGCTTCCACATGTTTCTGCATGTGTTTGGCTAGAACAACGTAACACATAGTTGCCGACTTCTGGGCTGCTCTCTCCGGGAGAGAGCAGCCCGTCGGCTCAGCATGGGGGGGCGGGCAGTGAGGTGACGTGACAGGGGGGCGGGCCAGAGGCGGAATGGAGGTGGACCAGAGGCAGAACGGGGCGTGGCTTCTGGACCGCATCATTTAAGCCACGCCCCGCTGTGCAATGCCGCGATTACCGGCATTATACAGCAGGGGGCGTGGTTACGATGACGCGATTCAACAAGAATCGCGTTATCGCCTGCCCGGACCGCCCAGTTTACTCGTTAAGTGGGCGGCGGGCAGGGGGTGACCCGCGGATATCGGGAGACTTGCCTGCTCTTCCGGGGGGCCGGGAGGGTCACCCATTTTTCGGGAGCCTCCCGGCCATTCCGGGAGGGTAGGCAAGTATGACGTAACAACTTCCTGTGTTGTTGAAGGCACAGGTTAAAAAAACAAAACACTTTCATAAAAAAATGTAATATCTAGAAGAAGAAAAAACAAAAAATGCTGTTTGTATGCGTTTTTTATTTGTATATTAACATGCCGTAAAAGTTTATTCCAACGGCTAGTGTGCTCATAGCCTATGGGTGTCAAACGCCGGACTGGCAGTCCCCGGTACTGTACCCAGTGCTGTTCCTTCATGGCATTACATTTCTCTCACAAGCTGTCAGGATGTGTACCACCCTGTGTTGCTGCCAAAAACTGTTTGTTTCCACATATAGTGACGGCCGTCATTGGAAATGGGCGCCGCCATCTTGCCTGCAGTCAGCTGATTGCGGCTCAACCAATCTGATTCCCTGCACATGACTCCATTGACCTATTAGCAGCCAGGGCACCCTATATATAAGTCTCTCGCCTGGCCATGGCTCCTTGCCAGAACAACTTCTGCTGTAGTCTGCTATCTAGCTTCCTGAGTGCAGTTGTTCCAGTATTGGCTCTACAGTTCTGTGTGCTCCATCTGCTCCTGTGTTAAGTTGGGTACACACTAGACGATATGTAGCACCCCTTTTACTTTTAACTGGACATATCCACCTACTCTTCCTTGGGTTACCAATTTCCTTCATGCCTCAAATGTACCAACCCTTAACCTCCCGTTAAGTGGTGTACCTTTAAATATCAGTGCATCCACCCAAGTATCTTGACATAGCAATGGGCCTACTTGGAAAAACCCACTAGTCACATTGTTATAGCCGTTCAAGTATCTGTAATGGGGTGGTGTAAAAACTGTAGTGTTGCAAACACATTGACTTACAGACATCGTTCACAGATATATTGGCTCATCTGGCTGTTTGTACAGGCAGTCTGCTGACTACCTGTACGCTTACTGCGGGGGGCTCATGTCACAGCTGGGCGGGCAAATTCAAATGCGCGCCCAGCTGGGTGTTCTGACTGACACGTCAATCGATCGGTAAGTGTGTACACTTACCTGGATCGGGTGGTCGGTCAGTGCAGCAGTGGGTCTGCCGACATGTCAGTCTTGTGTGTACCCAGCCTTACTCTCAGCATCAGGGAATACTACTGGGCATTCTCCACAGTTTCCAGTGTGCTCCTGTGTTACTCTCAGCAACAGTCACAATTGCTGGGAGCTCTCCACAGTTTCCAGTGTACTCCTGTGATACTCTCAGCGCCAGTCTCTACTACTGGGAGCTCTCCACAGTTTCAGTGTACTCCTGTGATACTCTCAGCGCCAGTCTCTACTACTGGGTGCTCTCCACACTTTCCAGTGTACTCCTGTGATACTCTCAGCGCCAGTCTCTACTACTGGGTGCTCTCCACACTTTCCAGTGTACTCCTGTGTTACTCTCATCGCCAGTCATTATTGCTGGGCATTCTTCACAGTTTCCAGTATACTCTCATCGCCAGCCATTATTGCTGGTAACTCATTATAGTTTCCAATATACTATGTGCTGCTGTGTAAACTCCCCAGACAAGAGTCTCTTCAGAATCTCCATTGTCTTGTGTGTTGGGGCTAATAGCTATCGTACCTACTGTACAGTACAAGCTTCAGAGATAGTCTATGCTAGATCTGCACTGAGCACTTGCCGCAGTTCCCTGTCCTCGTCCTGTTCGCCAGTCCCTACTGGCTACCAGTAACTGTATATTGAGCCTGATCAGATCTCTACCTGTGTCTGCCAGTATCAATTAACAAGTTCCGCTTTACTTATGAGGAGAAGCCTCATTAAACCTCAAACCAGTTATACCCCTTTCAGACTGACAAAAAATTCCCGGGTAATTGCACATGAACGTGCTCAGTGTGAAAGGGTACAGGAACAATATCCCGGGACGAGCGTACTAGTATTTCATCCCAGGTCTCGACCAGGGTTGAATCCGGGATCGTCCCGGGATGCGGTGCAGTGTGAACGGTATGCTGGGTCAAGGTGACCCGGCACCCGTTCTCTACATAGGAGGAGGCGGTGCTTGGAGATGATTATCTCCAAGCCCCGCCTCCGGTAGTGTCAGCTGTGATGTCACCAAACCGGCAATATGCTGGGTCGGGCCGCAAGTCTGAAGGGGTCTCAAGCTGGGTCGCACATGGGAAGCACCCGTGTACACATTCCCGGATGCGACCCGCCTACTGTCAGTGTGAAAGGGGTATTATCATTGTCGGACTGGGGCATGAAGGGCCCACCGGGGGATTGCAGTTATAGAGGCACATACGTAGGGGTGTGGCCAGCCTAGAAAGGGGGAGTGGCCAGCCTCCACATAGGCTTGATATACACCCTTGAAATACACAATAGTCTAATGCAGTGTAATGCAACATATTTACCATGTATAATACAAGTGCACAGTCTGGAATCTGATCCCTAGAGGAAGGAGTGGGGCCTCAAGCAGTGGGGCCTACCGGTGGTTTCCCTGGTACCCCTGTGGGCCAGTCCGACCCTGGGTATTACAGACATCAGGGCCTGAAAACTCACAGATTTTGACAGTACTATAGGCAAGGGAGTTTAATTAAATGAGACAGAAATATAGACTGCATGGTCATGCTACATGGGTATACATGGTAGGAGACATGGACGGTGCAAGTGTCTTAGACAAAAATCACTAGGTTAGTGGAGGTCCAGTGAGCTGAATTATGTTTCATCTTTATATTAGCTAAGCCTTTATCATGTTTTTATAATTGTTCGTGCTGTGCATTAATTATTGGTTCAGATAAATAATATGTTTGGTATGCTATGACACTGTTTCTGATTAATTTTGGATTGGCTACTGTATATTTATGGAGAATTGATATATTTCTCCATTTGGATCTGTGGGAAGCCACATGAGAGAATTTGCCAGGATTGACATTGTTTATGTCATTATGTCTGACACATGCTAAGCATTCGTTGGTTCGGATCCACAACCAACACGTGTGTTTTTTAGATGTCATATTGGTGATCTTTATTGAAATTTTGGACTAGGAGGTTAGCTTTTTCTGTTATTTTATACTGTCACCATGACACAGCGAGGATTTACCAGTTGGGCTGCCCCTTTGATGTTAGGGGCATTGTGTAGTTTGAACACATAAATATTTGCTCATTATTTGATTGACTAACAAAATTCATACTTAGTATGACAGTCTGTACACTTGAGTGACAGTTCCTATATTGCCCAGCTCTATATTTTATGTTCCCACACAAATGGGGGATAACCTAGCTATTACAGTAGTAGATGTACCTAATAGTCAGGTGCACAAACGGTTGCTATCAATGGGTTTAATCTCATTTTAAAACCATCAACCACTGTAGATGGTACCTAGTACCTGCCCATTTATGTAGGATGTACATTTCTTCCTCAGATCGCTGCTGGAGGGGTTGCGAGGAGGTGGGTACTTAAGGAGTCACTGACTAAGTCACCCTGGTCTTTTCTCCTTAGCTGTACACTAGAGGGCCTCAATAAGAATGACGACAAGCTTTCTCTTCACATATTAAACGCAGCTTGCTGTCTAGTTGCTTAGACACTGGAAACGTTCTGACCCTCCTTCTCATGAATAAAATATGGCATGTGGCAGCCATGGAGAAAATATCCGCTTATCTACATAATACCTCCCATAAATTTCTAATGGCTTGTTTCTTTTCTTTCCCATCCTTCACTTTTTACTTTCTCTTGCTTTCGTGTTTTTCTCCAGTTTCCACCTTCTGCCTTGTAATATTCTATATGTTTTTTTCTCTGAACCACCACACCACACTATCCAGCTGCTCATGCTCAATGTGAACAAAACATAGTGCACCCATGGATCTACTTCAGTACACCTGCAGAGTAGGATTACGGTTTGTTGTGGCCCCAGGGCAACTAATGCTGGGCATACACGTTATAATTATCTGGTCTTTCCACCTGATATCAGTGGATTTGCCAGATAATTGTATAGTGTATGCGGGCGACCAATCTAAAAATATCGATTGATCGTCCAGCATGTCTATCGGATACAATATTTTCTAAGATGAAAGTCATCTGCATTGGGCAGTGTATGCCCTGCCGCTGCTGAGCTGACAGACATTTCCCCTGTTCCTTCACATGGGAAGAATCGGGAAAAAGTCTCCTCCCTGGGGACAGAGCCAGGCATAGGCAGTATAGGTAAATTCCTAGGGCAAGCTGGACATCTTAATTCTAATTAGCAATTTCTGGCTTTAACTTTTTAGCTTTATTGCAGTCACTGTAGCTTTATTGCAACGGCAGTGGCTGTTGCAATAAAGTTTTTTTTATTCATTTAGGTGTAGCGGGCATGTCATCATGAAGTCAGGCGTTTGTGGTGGCTGGAGAAACACCCTGTGTGAACTGGGGCCAGAATCTCCTGCAGGGCTTCATTCATGTTGTTGGAGATATTACCTATATATACATTTATATATACAGTGGTGCTTGAAAGTTTGTGAAACCTTCAGCTTTTTCTATATTTCTGCTGAAATTTGGCCTAAAACTTCCTCAGATTTTCACACAAATCCTAAAAGTGGATAAAGAGAACCAAATCAAACAGGTGAGACAAAAAAATTACAAGTGCTCATTTTTTTTATTCTAAATGAAAATGTCAGGACATCCATAGCAGAAGATGCTTTTATATAGGCACTAATTAAATAGAGGCTGTAAGAGTTTACTGAGAGACAGCCACAAAAGTACCATGGAAAGCCACCTGCACATTTCCAGATGACAGCGTGGTCTTGCAGTGCACTTGCAGCACTTATTTCCATGCCCTCTCTGACATAGTTGTTTTGTTGCTATTTCTGCTTCCATGTCAGTTAACGGGAAATATGAAACATTACTTAGTGAAACAACTAGGTTTTTGTTTTGCTGTGAAACCTCTGGAAGCCAGGAAGTGTTACTGACACTCCTCGATTCTTTCCACTTACAAAACCATCTGTGCATGTCATGATGCAGCTAAATACTAAAGACATTTCTACAATTTCAATGTTTATTCTGAAGTGAATTAATTGATTATTTTTAGACACCTTTTTCTTGTAAAATGCACAGTGGTGGCTCCGGGGCTGGTGATACCCGGTGTGTGCCCCCCCCCCCCCACACACACAAACAACCAAAAAAAGGGCATGGCCTAATGGGAACAGACATGGCCTTGCGGGAAGGCCACATTTAGCTAAATGTGGTGCTGTGGCTACACTGGGAGGGCCGTGGCCTCACAGGAATCACTCTGGGGCGTACCCAGCCTTCCCGAAGATGCTGGCCTGCCCCCTGGAGAATCTGTCTGCACTGCCGACTCAGCAATAGAAGCCCGCGCTGCACTATAATGTCACAGTGCTGCACTCGGCTCCCTGTCCTTTCTGAGTAGCCAGCATTTTGGTGTTACCCCCTAGAACAGTGACACCCAAGGGGATTGTGAAAAAACCTCTGGTGAAAGGTCGTAGCTATTAGCTAAGTATGGTACCTGACGTTTTTTCTGCCAGAAAACCTATGTTTTGTGATGTCACATGCCTGTTTTGTGCATGTTTGCCTAAAGCTGATGGTGATTTTCCAAAGGCAGTTGCAAGGACTGAAAAAATAAGATTTTACTCACCGGTAAATCTATTTCTCGTAGTCCGTAGTGTATGCTGGGGACTCCGTTAGGAACATGGGGAATAGACGGGCTCCGCAGGAGACTGGGCACTCTAAGAAAGATTTAGTACTACTGGTGTGCACTGGCTCCTCCCTCTATGCCCCTCCTCCAGACCTCTGATAAGGAAACTGTGCCCGGAAGAGCTGACATTACAAGGAAAGGATTTTGGAATCCAGGGTAAGACTCATACCAGCCACATCAATCACACCGTATAACTTGTGATAAACTTACCCAGTCAACAGTATGAACAACAACAGAGCATCAGACAATGGATGCCAACATAACATAACCCTTTATTAAGCAATAACTATATACACGTATTGCAGAAAGTCCGCACTTGGGACGGGCGCCCAGCATCCACTACGGACTACGAGAAATAGATTTACCGGTGAGTAAAATCTTATTTTCTCTAACGTCCTAGTGGATGCTGGGGACTCCGTAAGGACCATGGGGATTATACCAAAGCTCCCAAACGGGCGGGAGAGTGCGGACGACTCTGCAGCACCGAATGAGCAAACACAAGGTCCTCCTCAGCCAGGGTATCAATCTTGTAGAACTTTGCAAAAGTGTTTGAACCTGACCAAGTAGCTGCTCGGCAAAGCTGTAATGCCGAGACCCCTCGAGCAGCCGCCCAAGAAGAGCCCACCTTCCTTGTGGAATGGGCTTTTATCGATTTTGGATGCGGCAATCCAGCCGCAGAATGAGCCTGCTGAATCGTGTTACAGATCCAGCGAGCAATAGTTTGCTTTGAAGCAGGAGCACCCAGCTTGTTGGATGCATACAGGATAAACAGCGAGTCAGTTTTCCTGACTCCAGCCGTTCTGGCCACATAAATCTTCAAAGCCCTGACTACATCAAGCAACTTGGAATCCTCCAAGTCACGAGTAGCCGTAGGCACCACAATAGGTTGGTTCAAATGAAAAGATGACACCACCTTCGGCAGAAATTGTGGACGAGTCCGCAATTCTGCCCTGTCCACATGGAAAACCAGATAGGGGCTTTTACATGACAAAGCCGCCAATTCTGACACATGCCTAGCCGAAGCTAAGGCCAATAGCATAACCACCTTCCACGTGAGATACTTAAGCTCCACGGTCTTAAGTGGCTCAAACCAGTGGGCTTTCAGGAAACCCAACACCACATTGAGATCCCAAGGTGCCACTGGTGGCACAAAAGGGGGCTGAATATGCAGCACTCCCTTAACAAACGTCTGAACCTCAGGAAGAGAAGCCAGTTCTTTTTGAAAGAAAATGGATAGGGCCGAAATCTGGACCTTTATGGACCCCAACTTCAAGCCCATAGTCACGACAGACTGTAGGAAGTGCAGGAACCGGCCCAGCTGGAATTCCTCTGTAGGGGGCCTTCCTGGCCTCACACCAGGCAACATATTTTCGCCATATACGGTGATAGTGTTTTGCTGTCACGTCCTTCCTAGCCTTTATTAGCGTAGGAATAACTTCATCCGGATTGCCTTTTTCCGCTAGGATCCGGCGTTCAACCGCCATGCCGTCAAACGCAGCCGCGGTAAGTCTTGGAACAGACAGGGCCCCTGTTGCAACAGGTCCTGTCTGAGAGGCAGAGGCCATGGGTCCTCTGTGAGCATTTCTTGCAGTTCCGGGTACCAAGTCCTTCTTGGCCAATCCGGAACAATGAGTATTTTTCTCACTCCTCTTTTTCTTACGATTCTCAGCACCTTGGGTATGAGAGGAAGAGGAGGAAATACATAGACCGACTGGAACACCCACGGTGTCACTAGTGCGTCCACAGCTATCGCCTGAGGGTCCCTTGACCTGGCGCAATACCTTTTTAGCTTTTTGTTGAGGCGGGATGCCATCATGTCCACCTATGGCAGTTCCCATCGATTTGTAATCTGCGTGAAGACTTCTTGATGAAGTCCCCACTCTCCCGGGTGGAGGTCGTGCCTGCTGAGGAAGTCTGCTTCCCAGTTGTCCACTCCCGGAATGAACACTGCTGACAGTGCTTGCACGTGATTCTCTGCCCAACGAAGAATCCTGGTGGCTTCCGCCATCGCCACTCTGCTTCTTGTGCCGCCCTGGCGGTTTACATGAGCCACTGCGGTGATGTTGTCTGACTGAATCAGCACCGATTGGTTGTGAAGCAGAGGCTCCGCTTGACTCAGGGCGTTGTATATGGCCCTTAGTTCCAGGATATTTATGTGCAGACAAGCCTCCTGACTTGACCATAACCCTTGGAAGTTTCTTCCCTGAGAGACTGCCCCCCATCCTCGGAGGCTCGCATCCGTGGTCACCAGGACCCAGTCCTGTATGCCGAACCTGCGGCCCTTGAGAAGGTGAGCACTCTGCAGCCACCACAGAAGAGACACCCTGGCCCTCGGGGATAGGGTGATCAGCCGATGCATCTGAAGATGCGATCCGGACCACTTGTCCAACAGATCCCACTGAAAGATCCTCGCATGGAACCTGCCGAAGGGAATGGCTTCGTACGATGCCACCATCTTTCCCAGGACTCGCGTGCAGTGATGCACCGACACCTGTTTCGGTTTTAAGAGGTCTCTGACTAGAGTCACGAGCTCCTGAGCCTTCTCCGCCGGGAGAAACACCTTCTTCTGGTCTGTGTCCAGAATCATGCCCAGAAAGGGCAGACGCGTCGTAGGAATCAGACAAGTAAAGTAAAAAATCTTTTGCTGCGCCTGTGTATAAAAATCTATTACAGATAAATTGAACCTGGAGCTTGTGGCGTGGAAAACACGTTCGCCACTATGAGGAGATGTGCAATACTCCTACAGGGTTAACCAAATAGAGAATATAAATATATATATATAATAGCGTCGTAGGAATCAGCTGCGACTTTGGGATATTCAGAATCCAGAATCCAGCCATGCTGCTGCAACACTTCCTGAGAGTGTGCTACGCTGATCAGCAACTGCTCTCTGGACCTCGCCTTTATGAGGAGATCGTCCAAGTATGGGATAATTGTGACTCCTTGCTTTCTCAAGATCACCATCATTTCCGCCATTACCTTGGTAAATATTCTCGGTGCCGTGGAGAGCCCAAACGGCAACGTCTGGAATTGGTAATGACAGTCCTGTACCACAAATCTGAGGTACTCCTGATGAGGTGGATAAATGGGGACATGCAAGTAAGCATCCTTGATGTCCAGAGACACCATAAAATCCCCCTCTTCCAGGCTTGCAATGACCGCTCTGAGCGATTCCATTTTGAACTTGAATCTTTTCAGATAAATGTTCAGGGATTTTAAATTCAATATGGGTCTGACCGAACGTCCGGTTTCGGTACCACAAACATTGTGGAATAGTATCCCCTTCCCTGTTGAAGGAGGGGAACCTTTACCACCACCAGCTGGGGATATAACTTGTGAATTGCCGCTAACACTACTTCCCTTTCCATGGGGGAAGCTGGCAGGGCCGATTTGAGGTAACGGTGAGGGGGCATCACTTCGAATTCCAGCTTGTATCCCTGAGACACAATCTGTATAGCCCAGGGATCCACCTGTGAGCAAACCCACTGGTGGCTGAAATTTCGGAGACGCGCCCCCACCCCTCCTGGCTCCACCTGTGGAGCCCCAGCGTCATGCGGTGGATTTAGTGGAAGCCGGGGAGGACTTCTGTTCCTGGGAACTAGCTGTATGGTGCAGCTTCTTTCCTCCTACCCCTGCCTCTGGCAAGAAAGGATGCACCTCTGACTTTCTTGCTTCTTTGTGATCGAAAGGACTGTATTTGGTAATACGGTGCTTTCTTCGGCTGTGAGGGAATATATGGCAAAAAATTTAACTTCCCAGCCGTAGCTGTGTAAACTAGGTCCGAGAGACCGTCCCCAAACAATTCCTCACCCTTGTAAGGTAAAACCTCCATGTGCTTTTTGGAGTCGGCATCACCTGTCCATTGCCGAGTCCACAGGACCCTTCTGGCAGAAATTCACATTGCATTTATTCTAGAGCGCAGTAGGCAAATGTCCCTCTGGGCATCCCTCATATATAGGACAGCGTCTTTTATATGCCCCAGGGTCAGTAAAATGGTATCCTTGTCTAAGGTATCCAGTTCCTCAGACAGATTATCTGTCCATGCTGCTACAGCACTACACATCCAGGCCGACGCAATTGCCGGCCTCAGTAGAGTACCTGAATGTGTATAAACAGACTTCAGGATACTTTCCTGCTTCCTATCGGCAGGATCCTTTAGGGAGGCCGTATCCTGTGACGGCAGGGCCACCTTCTTAGATAAGCGTGTCAGAGCTTTGTCTACCCTAGGCGAGGATTCCCAGCGCATCCTGTCCGTTGGCGGGAAAGGGTACGCCATAAGTAACCTTTGGAAATCAGCACTTTCCTATCGGGGGAATCCCACGCTTTTTCACATAACTCATTTAACTCATGTGAAGGGGGAAAAGTCACCTCTTGCTTTTTCTCCCCATACATATAAACCCTCTTGTCTGGGACAGGGTTTACCTCTGATATGTGCAATACATCCTTCATTGCTATAATCATGTAGCGGATGGCTTTAGCCATTTTAGGCTGCAATTTTGCATCATCGTCATCGACACTGGAGTCAGAATCCGTGTCGATATCTGTGTCAACAATCTTGGATAGTGGGCGCTTCTGAGACCCTGACGGCCTCTGCGCTGTAGGATCAGGCATGGGCTGAGACCCCGACTGTCCCAAGGCATCAGCTTTATCCAACCTTTTATGCAAGGAGTTTACATTATCATTTAACACCTTCCACATATCCATCCAATCAGGTGTCGGCGCCGTGGGCGGAGACACGTCATTCATCTGCACCTGCTCTGCCTCCACATAGCCCTCCTCGTCAAACATGTCGACGCACAGACAGGGGATGCTCTATATGAGGACAGGACCCCCACAAGGCCTTTTGGAGAGACAGAGAGAGAGTATGCCAGCACACACCCCAGCGCTATATGACCCAGGAATCGCACAGTAACTTAGTGTTTACCCAGTAGCTGCTGTATATATGATTAATGCGCTAAATTTATGTGCCCCCCCCTCTCTTTTTACCCTCTTTCTACCGTGAGTCTGCAGGGGAGAGCCTGGGGAGCTTCCTCTCAGCGGCACAGGATTTTTCCCCAGCGCACAGTACAGAATATACAATAAATACAATAAAAAAACTGAACTTTTTCAGTTCCTTAAATTTCTTTTTATTTAATAATTCCAGAAAAACGATCAATATTCAATTAAAAAGTATGCATACAGTGAAAAAAGAGGGAAGTGACTGCCTATTACCGGTAAACATACATTTAACAATCACAGACACATAAAAAACAAATAAAGGCAAAAAATTGAAGAGTAAAAAATTCACTATACCCCACAGTATTGTGGTAGTCTCCAATTAAAAAATGACCAGTTCTCATAGATAAATGCGCTACTATGCGACTTACTCCTTCTATGCTATATATTGATAGCCACAAAAATCCTCTTAGGGCAAACACCTTTTTTAGGGGGGGAGGGGGGGAGACCAAAAAAAACACCTTTGGTTGTATGCAGAGTTTGTAAAAGGGTTGGTCTTTTCCAATTGAATGTATTCACCCCTATCGATGTAGCTGAATAGCAATGGAAGTCTTGTTGTAATGTAGGGTTACCTTCTGAGAAGCACAATAGGGTTCCCTCCAGGAGGAATCTCTCTGACTGGTGGCTCCTTCGGGCTGATGTGCTGGGTCCGGAGTCCGCCGGCGGAAGTCTCTGCATTCCTGACGAAGCCTGTTGCAGGCGAAACGCGTCGATACGGAGAACATCGATCCCGAGCAACGCTGAGTAGCGCTACACACAGCGTGCACGGGACTTCCGCCGGCGGAATTACAACAAGACTTCCATTGCTATTCAGCTGTGGGGTATAGTGAATTTTTTACTCTTCAATTTTTTGCCTTTATTTGTTTTTTATGTGTCTGTGATTGTTAAATGTATGTTTACCGGTAATAGGCAGTCACTTCCCTCTTTTTTCACTGTATGCATACTTTTTAATTGAATATTGATCGTTTTTCTGGAATTATTAAATAAAAAGAAATTTAAGGAACTGAAAAAGTTCAGTTTTTTTATTGTATTTATTGTATATTCTGTACTGTGCGCTGGGGAAAAATCCTGTGTCTTTGGTCTATATCATAGTGGAGCCAGGTAGTAGCTCCACCCCTTGCAGCAGCACTATACAGTTTAACCTATTCTTTTTCTTTAGCGCAGTGCCAATACTGTTTTTTGTACTGTTTTTTTCCTCTCAGCGGAGCTGTGGAGAGAAAATGGCGCTGTGAGTGCTGAGGAAGAAGGCCCCGCCCCCTCAGCGGCGGGCTTCTGTCCCGCAACTTTGTGTAAAATTAATGGCGGGGGCTCATGCATATTACAGTGCCCAGCTGTATATATGCTGCTTTTTTGCCAGGAGGTAATCAATTGCTGCCCAGGGCGCCCCCCTCTGCGCCCTGCACCCTACAGTGACCGGAGTGTGTGGGTTAGTGTGGGCGCAATGGCGCACAGCTGCAGTGCTGTGCGCTACCTCATATGAAGACAGGAGTCTTCTGCCGCCGATTTTGACGTCTTCTTGCTCCAACCCGCCGGCTACTGTCTTCTGGCTCTGCGAGGGGGACGGCGGCGCGGTTCCGGGAACGGACGACCAAGGTTAAGTTCCTGTGTTCAATCCCTCTGGAGCTAATGGTGTCCAGTAGACTAAGAAGCGCAACCTAGCCGCAGTTAGTAGGTTTGCTTCTTTCCCCTCAGTCCCACGTAGCAGAGAGTCTGTTGCCAGCAGAAGCTCTCTGAAAATAAAAAAACCTAACTAAAATACTTTCTTATTAGCAAGCTCAGGAGAGCTCACTAAAATGCACCCAGCTCTGTCCGGGCACAGATTCTAACTGAGGTCTGGAGGAGGGGCATAGAGGGAGGAGCCAGTGCACACCAGTAGTACTAAATCTTTCTTAGAGTGCCCAGTCTCCTGCGGAGCCCGTCTATTCCCCATGGTCCTTACGGAGTCCCCAGCATCCACTAGGACGTTAGAGAAATGGGTGTGCACCTTGATGTACGCTTGGTACCCCAGAAGATAAATGTATGCAAATAAAGAAGCAGTGCAGAGCTACACTATGTATACAAAAGTGATTGGACATACCCCCTATTCTGTGCAAGTGAAATGGTGTGCTCCTGCAGCAGACATGTGCTCGTGAAGGTATAAAACAGGTAGTGGGGCACTGATTAGATAATTTGCCAATTAAATGGCTTGCAGCTCTGCTCCTCAGTCCAGCATACTCTGCTGTGTACTGGGCTGCAGTGTGGCCATGGAGATACTTAAAATACTATTTTTTCTGTATTTTTTTTCTAAGGATACATGACCACTCCTCCTGTGATTATGCCACGCCCCTTGAAAAGTACCTGGGCCCAGCCCGGCTCTCGACTGCCCTGAGTGCAGATGGGTGCCCACCACTGAGGGCTGTAATGAGTCTCCTGTTAGGTGATGGTTGTTCTCACTTATGCGCCAGGAGAGCATAGCCATCTTCTTCTGTGCAGTCTCCTTTAATGGCAATTGTAAATCAGCATGGTGGGAGAGTTGGAATTAACCACTGAACACATGGGGTAGGGGACCTCTGACAGCAGAACTTCATTAAATGAAAAATAAAAATAAAATACCTGCAATCGTTTAGTGGTTGGCAGCAGGCATGAATGGGGGAGGGCCTGAGAGAAGAGGGCTCGGAATAACATATACCCTGATGCCCCCATTCCCCCGTATGGGCTCTGCTGCAGCAACACACAATAGGCCCTTCATAAATTTCAGCTCCAGGTCCATGTGGACATTAATCTGGCACTGCACATACACATGTCATATACACACGTCACACTCATACACACACATACATGTCATACACCGCCCACCAGACCTCACCACAATGGTCTGTGTCTCTGTTGCTAGGCTGTGCCTGCTGCTTCTACTACACACTGTAGCAGTACTCCCGCCTCCTCCAGACAGAACCGCACCCTCCAAGAAGCACTTAAACGTCAATCAGAGGCTTCTAGGTGCGACCGGGTAGTAAATTCCCAGGTTTCACCATTCAGCCTTAAGCTGGGTTGTCTACACGAGACGAAAGTCCTTGAAAAAACCCTGGTCAGTAGCAGGGGGCGCTGACCCGGGAACGGTGTCACTGCGGTGTTTACATTTTTGCTATATGTCTTTGATTTATTAATTGTTTTAACAGTGTTTGTTTAAATTCTAAAGCTATTTTTTTAATTGGACAGCGCTCTACTTTGTGGTGTTTTTATTTCCACTGCTACTTCCAAAAAAAAAAAAAGACTTGCCTTATTGAATAAGGTTTTTAAAACAAATTTACCCACAATGACAACTCTCAGTTTCCTTCTATTTGTAGGTAGCTAGTCATTAAACAATTCCATTGCGAGTTTGTGCAGCATATTTCATCTTCCCCTTTATCAATGTAAGAATTAAGAAAAATGCTTCAGTTACTTTGGTTTAGTCTTTCTATATGCATTTATGTTGTTTAGATGGAAATATATGAATTATGGAGGTCATTCCGAGTCGTTCGCTCTGAAAATTTCTTCGCATCGCAGCGTTTTTCCGCTTAGTGCGCATGCGCAATGTCCGCACTGCGACTGCGCCAAGTAAATTTGCTATGAAGTTAGGATTTTTACTCACGTCTTTTTCTTCGCTCAGGCGATCGTAGTGTGATTGACAGGAAATGGGTGTTACTGGGCGGAAACAGGCCGTTTTATGGGCGTGTGGGGAAAAACGCTACCGTTTCCGGAAAAAACGCGGGAGTGGCTGGAGAAACGGAGGAGTGTCTGGGCGAACGCTGGGTGTGTTTGTGACGTCAAACCAGGAACGATAAGCACTGAACTGATCGCAGATGCCGAGTAAGTCTGAAGCTACTCTGAAACTGCTACGAGATGTGTAATCGCAATATTGCAAATCTTTCGTTTGCAATTTTAAGAAGCTAAGATTCACTCCCAGTAGGCGGCGGCTTAGCGTGTGCAATACTGCTAAAATCGCCTTGCGAGCGAACAACTCGGAATGAGGGCCTATGTGTGACCATTAGGTTGGGAAAACTATTCTTCCTCCTTTTTTTTATGGGGGCATGGCCACGCCTCTTTGGTTCATGGCCACACCTCCTTGTATTTGGACACCCCCCCCCCCCCCCCCCAGCAGTACCTGTGTCCATTCTCAGCTGCCCTGGAAGGCTGGTATGTAAAATATATAAATACAAGCTATGCTTTGGTGCAATATTAATAAACAGATCATTTTCATATATTAGGTATGAAGTAAGGAATACTGGCTTTTTGTAGCAGCTTTGTTTAATAGCAAAATACCGAATTCAGATTTAAGAGTAATGGCCCCCATCCACTAGGCCGACTTGTCTGGGCTGCATGTCACATCAGATTTCTCTTGATCTCTACAAGCAGCTTCCCGGGAATCAGATCGGATCCTGGGCTTAAATTTTCACTAGATTCACTTCAGATATATCTGATGCCATCTATCATGTGCAGACAGATCACATCAGATATATCTGATGCACACATGCTACATGTGATTGATCTGATGCGATATGCTGTCTGATGCTGCTGCTGCTGCCACTTCTTCGTGGTGGGTGGGAGTGGCCAGGGAGATGCTAGTCAAGTGATGTTTCAGATTAATCTGGTGCGATACATGCATAGGCGTGCGCAGGGGGGGGGGTACCTGGTGCGCACAGGCACCTCCTAATGTCTGGCACCCTGATCTCACATGCCTGATGCAGCGATCGCCGAGCAGGATGATTACTGTCCCCTCTGCGCTGCACCCTGTCAGGACTGCATTACTAACCGGACGCCTGGGTTAATCAAGTGTCCCACTGCCACTGGCTTTCAAACTCCCAGCTCCACCTCAATGTACAAAAACAGCGTGATGTGACGTGATGACATCATGCTGCTCGCATGCCCACCCGTCACATGCCCACCTCTCTCCTTCTATTCTATGCCAACGCCAGCCACTGATGAGGAGCAGCATGCAGTCAGTGTTCCGCTTAGGAAGACATATTCAATATTGGCAGGCGGTCGGCAGCAGCATTGACACGTAACGCGTTTTTCCAGCAGCAGCAGTACTAGTCTGCGACTGTCAGTGTCAGTGAGTGACTGCAGCTTGCAGGGGAAAGAGAGGGGGAGCCAGACCAGGCTGAGGAGGAGCAGTGTAATTGCAGTGAGTGCCATCAGGGGTGTTTGTTTGATGCACACCACAACATCTGACAATGTATCTGCTTTATTAGGATTGGTACAAGGGTGGATATTTTATATTACGTTGACCATCAATAGATGGTGCTAGACACGCCCCTCCAACAGTGCACCCCCTAATAAAATGTGCTGCGCACGCCCATGAATACATGTGAAGTAAAAAAAAAAAAACACTCCGATGTGCACCTGATTTTTTTCAGATTCAGATAAATCCTTGGTGTAGCACCAAAGATCTATATAGCTCAGACATATCTGACACGGGACCGCGCATCGGATCGGAGGATGTGACACTTTTTATGAGATTTTTCAGCCAGATGCGTCGAAATCTGCTGAAAAGTGGCCAATTCGGTCTAGTGCAGAGGTTCTCAAACTCGGTCCTCGGGGGCACACACAGTGCATGTTTTGCAGGTCTCCTCACAGAATCGCAAGTGAAATAATTAGCTCCACCTGTGGACCTTTTAAAATGTGTCAGTGAGTAATTAATACACCTGTGCACCTGCTGGGTTACCTGCAAAACAGTCACTGTGTGTGCCCCCGAGGACCGAGTTTGAGAACCTCTGGTCTAGTGGATGGGGGCCTTATGAGTACAAAAAAAAGAGCAGTTTTCTCCTGGAATAGACCATATTGCAATGCAAGGGGTGCAAATACTTTTTATT
Organism: Pseudophryne corroboree; assembly: GCF_028390025.1. Lineage (NCBI taxonomy): Eukaryota > Metazoa > Chordata > Amphibia > Anura > Myobatrachidae > Pseudophryne > Pseudophryne corroboree. The sequence goes on from NC_086448.1 coordinate 627,846,517, forward strand.
TTCTGCATGCAGGTAAATTAATGATTGGTCTTCCATGTAGCCAACAAATACTGAACGGCTTTGTTTTTCCGCTGAAGTTAAGATACTACTGTAAGATACTTTCTTCCCAAATTCTCGCTGCACATTTTAAATCTGTCTCACCTGCATTGCAACGTATCTTTTAACAAGGTTAACTTGATTCCTACGCCTCACCCATCAGGTCCAAAGTGTCGAGAATCCCCTGCAGCAGTTTTCATTAATTGTCAACTAGCATACATTGAAAGTGACAACTAGGATAGCAAACACAAAGAGGTTATAGAGTGTTTTGTGTTTAAATACGCATTAGACTGTGGAGTATATTGTAACCCACACAGGGGATTCAAATGTTTTTATGGGCTTTCAAAGTAATGGCCATCCATTGGAGCAGTTCAATTGTTGCTCTGATCGGGTACCCATTTCTTTTTAAGCGCCCAAATAGACAAGCTTCAGCCACAAATATTGGCTAATCTCATCTAAAGTCCTGGTTAGTGAAAAATGTCTCTCCTGCGGCTAATTGGTGCCCAAATAAAGCAACAACTGAATCTCCATTTTGCGCCCCCTAGTGGTAGCTGCGGGTAAAAACAATTAAATCTCCCTCACAGAACCTAACTGGCTTTAGGATTCTACATAGCATTTCAGTGGATATAACTTTTTAAGGAGATTAGGTAGATATGTTATAGTGTTATCCTCAAGTGAGGTATCTGTTATTCAAAGTCCCATATCAATCTTTCAGATCAATATGGGATTGACATGACTGTATTAGAGATGTGCGACGGACACTTTTTGTGTTTTGGTTTTGGATCCCCGCATGTGAGGATACCTGTGTGTCTTGTTTATTTTATTCATATTAATTACTAAGCACGACTGTGCAGTAAATTTTTTGTTATTGAGCCCCTTCCCTAGTGGAGCTTACCACTCTACAGTACAAACTAATTTCATACTATAAGTAGGACTGTGGGAGGAAGCAATGCTAACCTCCATGCTCACAGCATGCCTCAGCCCTGGCAAGCCAGACATCTTCATGGCTGTAAGCCACCATGAGACTCCATATTGGACCTTATTCAGTAACTGTTTGTGCCTCACAGGAGCTCCTGTCCCATCTAGTGCTGCAGTGCAATGGAAAGCTGATGTAATGCAAGATTACTGAAACTCTGTTCTTGTAGCATCGCGAGGTCTTGCGATAACCCTACACAGCCCTTAGGAAAAGCAGATCCCTGCACAACAAATGCGCATCTTCTAAATAAATAATCCCAAAATGTGGAACATCAATAATCAATCAAAATTAAGGTTGACTAATTGGAGCCATTCATTTGAGTGAGTGTTAGGGACTCACCCATTAATTTGAGTGAGTCCCTAACGTGAAATAATTAAGAAGAACCTCTCTCTAATGCTTCGTCAGAAAACATCTCCGGCAGTTGCGCTGAATTATGATTCAGTCTCTTCTGAGTCTCACTGACTTTGGCCACAAATGTGGTGTCTCCCCACTTTATTTAAAAACACTTCGGCAATTTCCATTTCCTCCTTTGCGGATAGTTTTCACAAATCTGTTTGTGATGTTGAAGCTTGTTTCATATCTGTTCTAGGCTTTCATTTAAACCTAGGATCAAGTACAGCAGCACCCCATGACTTATACAGCGTAGGCAGCATCCCTGGAGAATTACACAGCACAGCAGACAGGCAACAGCACCCCTGGACTTAAGTGGCAGTGGGGCAGCACCCCTGAAATGATACGGCAGAGGGGCAGCACCTCATATAGGGCAGCACCCCTGGAATGATATGGCAAAGATAAGACGTGCAAGATGGAATTGTCCTTGGGCCCTCCCACCCACCCTTATTTTGTATAAACAGGACATGCACACTTTAACAAACCAATCATTTCAGCGACGAGGTCTGCCACATGACTATGGCTGAAATGATTGGTTTGTTTGGGCCCCCACCAAAAAAGAAGCAATTAATCTCTCCTTGCGTAAACTGGCTCTACAGTGGCAAGATGTCGTCCTCATCCTCAGACACCCCCCTTTCAGTGTTCTCATCCTCATAGAGAAATAATATTAAAACAAACAAACCACATAATTTAGGTGTCAGTGGACTGCTTACGCTATTACCCAAAGTTTTTGAACTTGACATTGACTTATGATGAATGCGCTGCAGGTGACGTATAAGGGAGGATGTTCCTAGGTGGTTAACGTCCTTACCCCTACTTATTATGGATTGACAAAGGCAACAGATGGCTTGACACCTGTTGTCCGGATTTGTGGAGAAATAATTCCACACTGAAGAGGTGGCTTTTTTGGTATTTTGCCCAGGCATGACAATGGGCTTTTTCATCCCATGGCCAACAACTGTCTCCACTGGTGCCTTATTCAAACAAACCACATCACCATCAGAATCCTCATCATCAACTTTCTCCGCAGCGCCAGCGACACCCATATCCTCCTCATCCTGGTGTACTTCTACAGTGACATCCTCAGTCTCAATATCAGCAACTGGACTGGCGGTGTTCCTCCCAGCACTTGCAGAGGAATTGCAAATGGTGGTAGGAGCCTCCTCTTCCCATACAGTGTTGTGAAGGTCAGGCCTAGACATCGCAACCGCAGACAGTGCCAGTACCCCTGTATTTTCACAACACCCCAGTCATTTTACAGCATACAAGACAGGGCCAGTGTACATTGATTTTCACTGCACCTCAGAATTATTACAGCATACAAGACAGGGCCAGTGTACATTGATTTTCACTGCACCCTATAATTATTACAGCATACAAGACAGGGCCAGTGTACATTTATTGTACCTGCACCCTAGAATTATTACAGCATACAAGACAGGGCCAGTGAACATTGATTTTCATTGTACCCCTGACATTTTATAGCATACAGGGCCAGTGTAATGTTATTTAAACAGCAGCACCCTTATATTTTACAGCATACAGCAGTGTGCTTTTAATTTTTAACAACTGCACCCCTGAATTTTAATAGCATACAGGGCCAGTGTAATGTTATTTAAACAGCAGCACACCTAAATTTTACAGCATACAGCAGTGTGCTTTTAATTTTAAACAACTGCACCCCTGAATTTTTATAGCACACAGGGCCAGTGTAATGTTAGTTGAACAGCAACAACCTATAGTTTACAGCATACAGCAGTGTGCTTTTAATTTTTAACAACTACACCCCTGAATTGTTATAGCATACAGGGCCAGTGTAATGTTATTTAAACAGCAGCACCCTTATATTTTAGAGCATACAGCAGTGTGCTTTTAATTTTTAACAACTGCACCCCTGAATTTTAATAGCATACAGGGCCAGTGTAATGTTAGTTGAACAGCAACACCCCTATATTTTACAGCATACAGCAGTGTGCTTTTAATTTTTAACAACTGCACCCCTGGATTTTAATAGCATACAGGGCCAGTGTAATGTTAGTTGAACAGCAATACCCCTATATTTTACCGCATACAGCAGTGTGCTTTTAATTTTTAACAACTGCACCCCTGAATTTTAATAGCATACAGGGCCAGTGTAATGTTAGTTGAGCAGCAACACCCCTATATTTTACAGCATACAGCAGTGTGCTTTTAATTTTTAACAACTGCACCCCTGGATTTTAATAGCATACAGGGCCAGTGTAATGTTAGTTGAACAGCAATACCCCTATATTTTACCGCATACAGCAGTGTGCTTTTAATTTTTAACAACTGCACTCCTGAATTTTAATAGCATACATGGCCAGTGTAATGTTATTTAAACAGCAGCACCCCTATATTTTACAGCATACAGCAGTGTGCTTTTAATTTTTAACAACTGCGCCCCTGCATTTTAATAGCATACAGGGCCAGTGTAATGTTGTTTAAACAGCTGCACCCCTATATTTTACAGCATACAGCAGTGTGCTTTCAATTTTTAACAACTGAACCCCTGAATTTTTACAACATACAGGGCCAACAGCACCCCTACATTTTCCAGCATACAGGAGCAGTGTGCTTTTAATTTTTAACAACTGCACCCCTGAATTTTTACAACATACAGGGCCAGCAGCACCCCTATATTTGACAGCATACAGGAGCAGTATGCTTTTAATTTTTAACTGCACCCCTGAATTTTTACAACATACAGGGCCAGTAGCATCCCTATATTTGACAGCATACAGGAGCAGGATGCTTTTAATTTTTAACAACTGCACCCTTGAATTTTGATAGCATACAGGGCCAGTGTAATGTTATTTGAACAGCAGAACCCCAATATTTTACAGCATACAGGAGCAGTGTGCTTTTAATTTTTACAACTGCACCTCTGAATTTTTGCAACATACAGGGCCAGCACCACCTCTATATTTTACAGCATACAGGAGCAGTGTGCTTTTAATTTTTAACAACTGCACACCTGAATTTTTATAACATACACGGCCAGCAGCACCCTTATATTTTACAGCATACAGGACAGTGCCCCTGCACCTTGTACAACACAGTGACAGACAGGACAGCAACACCCATGTACAGCTGCAGCACCCGGCCGTAACAGCACATGAAACACCAGTGACAGCCAGGCCAGCACCCCTAACACAGCACCAGAGCCGGATTAAGGGGGGCCCAGGAGGTCAGTACCCCAGGCCCCCCGTCATAAGGGGCCCCCTGGCTGGAACTGCTCTTCCCAGCTCAAGTACTGTTGTTCCCTCTCCACGCTGGCAGCGCGGATTCCTCCCAAGCAGCTGGGAGTCCCCCCCCCCCCCCCCCCCCCCTGCTGCAGCGTGGGGCCTTTCCCCAATGCCTCCTTTTGCCGGTGGCGGGCTTTGTGCAGAGGCGGAGGATGGATCAAGTATTTCTCTGACGTCCTAGTGGATGCTGGGGACTCCGTCAGGACCATGGGGAATAGCGGCTCCGCAGGAGACAGGGCACAAAATTTAAAAGTTTGACCACTAGGTGGTGTGTACTGGCTCTTCCCCCTATGACCCTCCTCCAAGCCTCAGTTAGGTTTTTGTGCCCGTCCGAGCAGGGTGCAATCTAGGTGGCTCTCATAAAGAGCTGCTTAGAGTAAAAGTTTTGATAGTTTTATTATTTTCAGTGAGTCCTGCTGGCAACAGGCTCACTGCAACGAGGGACCTAGGGGAGAAGAAGTGAACTTACCTGCGTGCAGGATGGATTTGCTTCTTAGGCTACTGGACACTAGCTCCAGAGGGACGATCACAGGTACAGCCTGGATGGGTCACCGGAGCCGCGCCGCCGACCCCCTTGCAGATGCCGAAGTAAGAAGAGGTCCAGAAACCGGCGGCTGAAGGCTTTTCAGTCTTCATGAGGTAGCGCACAGCACTGCAGCTGTGCGCCATTGCGCTCAGGCACACTTCACACCGGCGGTCACTGAGGGTGCAGGGCGCTGGGGGGGGGCGCCCTGGGCAGCAATGTTAATACCTTTCTGGCTAAAAAGAATACATCACATATAGTCCATGAGGCTATATGGATGTATTTCACCCCTGCCAGGTCTCAGAAAAACCGGGAGAAGAGCCCGCCGGAATAGGGGGCGGGGCCTATCTCCTCAGCACACAGCGCCATTTTCCTACACAGCTCCACTGCTAGGAAGGCTCCCAGGCTCTCCCCTGCACTGCACTACAGAAACAGGGTAAAAAACAGAGAGGGGGGGCATTTTTTGGCGATATTATATATATTTAAGCAGCTATAAGGAAACAACACTTATATAAGGTTGTTCCTATATAATTATAGCGCTTTGGTGTGTGCTGGCAAACTCTCCCTCTGTCTCCCCAAAGGGCTAGTGGGGTCCTGTCTTCTATCAGAGCATTCCCTGTGTGTCTGCTGTGTGTCGGTACGTGTGTGTCGACATGTATGAGGACGATGTTGGTGTGGAGGCGGAGCAATTGCCGGTAATGGTGATGTCACCCCCTAGGGAGTCGACACCGGAATGGATGGCTTTGTTTATGGAATTACGTGATAATGTCAGCACGCTGCAAAAGTCGGTTGACGACATGAGACGACCGGCAAACCAGTTAGTACCTGTACAGGCGTCTCAAACACCGTCAGGGGCTGTAAAACGCCCTTTGCCTCAGTCGGTCGACACAGACCCAGACACGGACACCGAATCTAGTGTCGACGGTGAAGAAACAAACGTATTTTCCAGTAGGGCCACACGTTATATGATCACGGCAATGAAGGAGGCTTTGCATATCTCTGATACTGCAAGTACCACAAAAAGGGGTATTATGTGGGGTCTGAAAAAACTACCTGTAGTTTTTCCTGAATCAGAGGAATTGAATGACGTGTGTGATGAAGCGTGGGTTACCCCTGATAAAAAACTGCTAATTTCAAAGAAGTTATTGGCGTTATACCCTTTCCCGCCAGAGGTTAGGGCGCGCTGGGAAACACCCCCTAGGGTGGACAAGGCGCTCACACGTTTATCCAAACAAGTGGCGTTACCGTCTCCTGATACGGCCGCCCTCAAGGATCCAGCTGATAGGAGGCTGGAAAATACTCTAAAAAGTATATACACACATACTGGTGTTATACTGCGACCAGCAATCGCCTCAGCCTGGATGTGCAGTGCTGGGGTGGCTTGGTCGGATTCCCTGACTGAAAATATTGATACCCTGGATAGGGACAGTATTTTATTGACTATAGAGCAATTAAAGGATGCATTCCTTTATATGCGAGATGCACAGAGGGATATTTGCACTCTGGCATCAAGAGTAAGTGCGATGTCCATATCTGCCAGAAGAAGTCTATGGACACGACAGTGGTCAGGCGATGCGGATTCCAAACGGCATATGGAAGTATTGCCGTATAAAGGGGAGGAATTATTTGGGGTCGGTCTATCGGATTTGGTAGCCACGGCAACAGCCGGGAAGTCCACCTTTTTACCTCAAGTCCCCTCCCAGCAGAAAAAGACGCAGTCTTTTCAGCCGCAGTCCTTTCGTTCCTATAAGAACAAGCGAGCAAAAGGACGTTCATATTTGCCCCGAGGCAAAGGAAAGGGTAAGAGACTGCAGCAAGCAGCCCCTTCCCAGGAGCAGAAGTCCTCCCCGGCTTCTGCAAAGGCCTCAGCATGACGCTGGGACCTTACAAGCGGACTCAGGGGCGGTGGGGGGGTCGCCTCAAGAATTTCAGCGCACAGTGGGCTCACTCGCAGGTGGAACCCTGGATCCTGCAGGTAGTATCTCAGGGTTACAGGTTGGAATTCAAGAGGTCTCCCCCTCGCCGGTTCCTAAAATCTGCTTTGCCAACGTCTCCCTCAGACAGGGCGACGGTATTGGAAGCCATTCACAAGCTGTATTCTCAGCAGGTGATAATCAAGGTACCCCTTCTACAACAGGGAAAGGGGTATTACTCCACGCTATTTGTGGTACCGAAGCCGGACGGCTCGGTAAGACCTATTCTAAATCTGAAATCTCTGAACCTGTACATACAAAAATTCAAGTTCAAGATGGAGTCACTCAGAGCAGTGATAGCGAATCTGGAAGAAGGGGATTTTATGGTGTCCTTGGACATCAAGGATGCTTACCTTCATGTCCCAATTTGCCCTTCACACCAAGGGTACCTCAGGTTCGTGGTACAAAACTGTCATTATCAGTTTCAGACGCTGCCGTTTGGATTGTCCACGGCACCCAGGGTCTTTACCAAGGTAATGGCCGAAATGATGATCCTTCTTCGAAGAGAAGGCGTATTAATTATCCCTTACTTGGACGATCTCCTGATAAGGGCAAGATCCAGAGAACAGCTGGAGGTCGGAGTAGCACTAACTCAAGTAGTGCTCCAACAGCACGGGTGGATTCTGAATTTTCCAAAATCCCAACTGATCCCGACGACACGTCTGCTGTTCCTAGGGATAATTCAGGACACTGTTCAGAAAAAGGTATTTCTTCCGGAGGAGAAAGCCAGGGAGTTATCCGAACTCGTCAGGAACCTCCTAAAACCAGGGACAGTGTCTGTGCATCAATGCACAAGAGTCCTGGGAAAAATGGTGGCTTCTTACGAAGCGATTCCATTCGGCAGATTCCATGCACGAATTTTTCAGTGGGATCTGCTAGACAAATGGTCCGGATCGCATCTGCAGATGCATCAGCGGATAAAATTGTCGACAAGGACAAGGGTCTCTCTGCTATGGTGGTTGCAGAGTGCTCATCTGTTAGAGGGCCGCAGATTCGGCATACAGAACTGGGTCCTAGTGACCACGGATGCCAGCCTGAGAGGCTGGGGAGCGGTCACACAAGGAAGAAACTTCCAGGGCGTGTGGTCAAGCCTGGAAACGTCTTTTCACATAAATATACTGGAACTAAGAGCAATCTACAATGCTCTAAGCCTGGCAAAACCTCTGCTTCAGGGTCAGCCGGTGTTGATCCAGTCGGACAACATCACGGCAGTCGCCCACGTAAACAGACAGGGCGGCACAAGAAGCAGGAGGGCAATGGCAGAAGCTGCAAGGATTCTTCGCTGGGCGGAAAATCATGTGATAGCACTGTCAGCAGTGTTCATCCCGGGAGTGGACAACTGGGAAGCAGACTTCCTCAGCAGACACGATCTTCACCCGGGAGAGTGAGGACTTCATCCAGAAGTCTTCCACATGATTGTAGTCCATTGGGAAAGACCAATGGTGGACATGATGGCGTCCCGCCTCAACAAAAAACTGGACAGGTATTGCGCCAGGTCAAGAGACCCTCAGGCAATAGCTGTGGACGCTCTGGTAACACCATGGGTGTACCAGTCAGTGTATGTGTTCCCTCCTCTGCCTCTCATACCCAAGGTACTGAGAATTATACGGCAAAGGGGAGTAAGAATGATACTAGTGGCTCCGGACTGGCCAAGAAGGACTTGGTACCCGGAACTTCAGGAGATGCTCACGGAAGATCCGTGGCCTCTACCTCTAAGAAGGGATCTGCTTCAGCAGGGACCGTGTCTATTCCAAGACTTACCGCGGCTGCGTTTGACGGCATGGCGGTTGAACGCCGGATCCTAAGGGAAAAAGGCATTCCGGAAGAGGTCATCCCTACCCTGGTCAAAGCCAGGAAGGAGGTGACTGCACAACATTATCACCGCATTTGGACCCTGGCTTCAGCCAGGAGAGTGTCGGAATTGGCGGCTTTATCGTATAAAAGCCCATATCTGATTTTCCATTCGGACAGGGCAGAATTGAGGACGCGTCCTCATTTTCTGCCTAAGGTGGTATCAGCGTTTCACCTGAACCAGCCTATTGTGGTGCCTGCGGCTACTAGCGATTTGGAGGATTCCAAGTTGCTGGACGTTGTCAGAGCATTGAAAATATATATTTCAAGGACGGCTGGAGTCAGAAAATCTGACTCGCTGTTTATACTGTATGCACCCAACAAGCTGGGTGCTCCTGCTTCTAAGCAGACGATTGCTCGTTGGATTTGTAGCACAATTCAACTGGCACATTCTGTGGCAGGCCTGCCACAGCCTAAATCTGTCAATGCCCACTCCACAAGGAAGGTGGGCTCATCTTGGGCGGCTGCCCGAGGGGTCTCGGCATTACAACTCTGCCGAGCAGCTACGTGGTCAGGGGAGAACACGTTTGTAAAATTCTACAAATTTGATACCCTGGCTAAGGAGGACCTGGAGTTCTCTCATTCGGTGCTGCAGAGTCATCCGCACTCTCCCGCCCGTTTGGGAGCTTTGGTATAATCCCCATGGTCCTGACGGAGTCCCCAGCATCCACTAGGACGTCAGAGAAAATAAGAATTTACTCACCGGTAATTCTATTTCTCGTAGTCCGTAGTGGATGCTGGGCGCCCATCCCAAGTGCGGATTGTCTGCAATACTTGTACATAGTTATTGTTACAAAAAAATCGGGTTGTTTATTGTTGTGAGCCATCTTTTCAGAGGCTCCTGCGTTATCATACTGTTAACTGGGTTCAGATCACAAGTTGTACGGTGTGATTGGTGTGGCTAGTATGAGTCTTACCCGGGATTCAAAATCCTTCCTTATTGTGTACGCTCGTCCGGGCACAGTATCCTAACTGAGGCTTGGAGGAGGGTCATAGGGGGAGGAGCCAGTACACACCACCTAGTGGTCAAACTTTTAAATTTTGTGCCCTGTCTCCCGCGGAGCCGCTATTCCCCATGGTCCTGACGGAGTCCCCAGCATCCACTACGGACTACGAGAAATAGAATTACCGGTGAGTAAATTCTTTTTTTTTTTTCCAATGGCCGCATTCCTACGGCCGGCATTCGGAGCCCCACCCCCTTGTGGCTATATGCCGCAATTGGGGGGTCAGAGCAGAGGGGATGGAGCTCATATGAGATAATTCTTATAGAATCACATCATATTAGCTCCGCCCCCTTCCTGCCGACCCATAAATCGCTGCATTTTGCTGTGGGGGCGCGGCCTAATGGTGAACTGTTGCCCTGGCTCCTAGCAATATGTCCTGCGGCATCTTCACCCCTTTCCTCAGGGCAGGCTACAGTGTAAGTGTGCGCACAGTTTGGTTTCTATGTGTGTGTGTGTCTATGTGTGTGTATGTGTTCTATCTGTGTGTGTGTTTGTGCGTATACTGTATGTTCTATGTGTGTATATGTATTTGTGTACAAGTTCTATTCGTATATATGTATGTGTGTATATTTTCTATGTGTGTGAGTTTTATGTGTATGTATTTGTGTGTATGTGGGTGTGTGTGCATGTAAGTGTGCATTTGTATGTGTTCTATGTAATGTGTCTGTGTGTATGTATATATATATATATATATATATATATGCACACACAAACACACATGCGTGCATCAAAGGAAACCCCCCCTTCCGAATCTTGCATTTGCCCCTGCGGGGGTGGTTGCTGGTAGGGGGGGGCCCCCTGTCTTGGGTTCCCTGGGCCCCCGAGGTCTTAATCCGGCCCTGCACAGCACAGGTACACCACAGTGACTGCAGCAGCACCCCTACAGAGCACACACTAACCCCACCCGACGCCACCACCCAGGTCTGTCTCCCTCACTTTCCATGCCAGGAGTAAAAATGGCGGCGACACGTGGTTGTTTATATGGGATCCAGAATCCGACAGCGAGATGATGACGTTTTGCCTCGTTCTGGTTTCTGAGTCTGGTGGGAAGTCCCGAGCCGGACTCGGATCCGGGCTAGGAACGGGATGTTCGGGTGGTTCGGTTCTCAGGGAACCCGCTCATCTCTAGACTAGTATTTGATTCAGTGAATGATCATCAAACAATATTGATTTTCCCTGTGATTGATAATATTTTGGGCACATGCGCTGTTAGGAAAAATTGCGCATGTGCAGTAAAACAAAGATGAATAGGCAACACATGCGCAGTTCAGCAAGAGATGCTGGGAACTAGGTAAGTATATCAGTTCCGCAGCATTTATTTATTGGATTGATTCTAGTAATACATTGTGTCTACAGGATCTATCCAAACATCATGATACTTCAGACATGGAAATCAATCTGTCTGGAATATCAGAGATCGATGCCAATCTCTAATACACAGATTCCATATTGACGCTAGATACATAATGAACTATAGGAGCCAAGTTGATTTCTGAAATTAAGCTATTGTCATGTTTGTAAAATATTTTATGTGCCAAAGGTCACCACGATTCCGCCACAGGATCTAAACATGTGCTTTCAATTGGTTTAATGAGTCAGAGGCTGTGATGAAAAACATGATGAAAAGCAGATGTTATAATTAAGTTTTGTGTAAGAAAAGTACAGAAGGTATTTTTCCCCTCCCCCCAAAAAAAAGCTAGATGGAAAATAATTCTCTTTTAGCGTTTATGAATGGTTTAACCCTTATATATCTGAATATTTAAAAATTATTTTAGACCTTCAATGACCTTCAGTCCTACACTATAGTGATTTATAAATATACACAAAAATTATGTTTAAACGATTGTTGCTTTCCTTGTCAATCAGCTTATTAGAGGTACTATATATAAGGGAGTTAATATACCAGCTGTTGGGATCCCAGCGTTCAGGATACACTGGAATCCCAACAGTCAGTGAATGCCGGTGGTCGCAATCCCGACGGCAGCCCTGTATTCCCACTTGGGTGGTGGGTCCATGCCACCACCCGAGTTTGAATATACCTGTGGCGAGAAAAGCACGGTGAGCGCATCAAGCCCGCGAGGGGACTCGCTGCTTCGCATCCAGGATCCCATCTGCCGGGATTACATATGTATTCTGTATGTAATGGTATAGTTTTCATTTTCTGTCAAAGTAGAAGTAGGAAAGCAAAGCGAATCCCAAAAAATTATTTAAATACATTAATAGCAAGAGATTAAAGAAGGAGAGTATAGGCCCTTTAAAAGACAAGTTGGGAGTCTTAAGCAAAAATGATAATGACATAGCAGACACACTAAATTAGTTTTTTTCAACAGTATTCACTAGAGAGGACCTATTTCAGGGACTGACACACAATCTCAATAATGAGAATATCCCACTGATAGGTACTTATTTAAGTGAGGAAGTAGTCTGTGACCGATTAAAACGTTTAAAGATTAATAAATCACCAGGGCCCGATGGTATTCACCCAAGGGTTCTTATGGAGCTTCACTCTGAACTGGCAAAACCGCTATCTTTGATCTTTAAGGGTTCAGTTATATTAGGTATGGTTCCCAAAGACTGGCGTATAGCGGAAGTAGTGCCTATATTCAAAAAGGGAAGTAAAGCTGAAACAGGTAATTATAGACTAGTTAGTCTAACATCTATAGTGGGGAAAGTATTGGAAGGTATTCTAAGAGATAGTATTCAGAAGTTCCTTGAAGTCAATAAGGTCATTAAAAGGAATCAACATGGGTTTATGAAGGACAGATCCTGTCAAACCAACTTACTTGGCTTTTATGAAACAGTAAGCGCAAACCTAGATCAGGGTAAAGACGTGGATGTAATCTTTTTAGACTTTGCCAAAGCGTTCGATACTGTACCACACATGAGACTTATCTACAAGCTACAAGAATCAGGGCTAGGAAGCACAATATGCACTTGGGTCAAAAACTGGTTAGATAACAGGGAGCAGCGCGTTGTGGTTAATGGATCTTTTTCAACTTGGACTGAAGTGCTAAGTGGTGTGCCGCAAGGCTCAGTATTAGGACCGCTATTGTTCAATATTTTCATTAACGACCTAACAGAAGGTCTAGAGAGCATGGTGTCAATTTTTGCAGATGATACCAAATTGTGTAAGGCTATAAATACAGAGGAGGATGCCGAGTCTCTTAAGAATGACTTAGTTAAATTAGAAGCATGGGCAGCCAAATGGAGAATGTGCTTCAACACAGACAAGTGTAAGGTAATGCACTGTGGTAACAAGAACAAAAATTACACCTACCTACTAAATGGGGTAAAATTAGGGGATTCTGTACTGGAAAAGGACTTAGGTGTCCTCATAGATAGCAAGCTAAGCAATAGTACCCAAAGTAGGACTGCAGCAAAGAAGGCTAATAAGATATTAGTATGCATAAAACGGGGTATTGATGCTAGGGACGAGAGTATTATACTCCCGTTATATAAATCACTAGTGAGGCCACACCTTGAATACTCTGTACAATTCTGGGCACCGTACTACAAAAAGGATATCCTGGAGCTTGAAAAGGTACAGAGGAGGGCGACCAAACTAATTAAGGGCATGGAGACGATGGAATACAAGGAAAGGCTTGAAAGACTAGGCATGTTTACATTGGAAAAGCGGAGACTAAGAGGGGATATGATCAACATCTACAAATATATAAGGGGACAATACACAGAGCTTGCGTGGGACCTGTTTTTGGTTAGATCAACACAGAGGACTCGTGGACACTCGCTCAGGTTAGAGGAGAGGAGATTCCGCACAATACGGCGTAAAGGCTTTTTCACGGTAAGGACAATACGTGTTTGGAATTCCCTGCCCGAGGGAGTTGTAATGGCGGAATCTGTCAACACCTTTAAGAATGGGTTAGATAAATTCCTAGTGGATAAGGATATCCAGGGGTATGGTGCATAGTCATGCATTATAGTTACTATAAATAGGGATAAAATGCAACGGCTGACAGCAGCATCAGTCAGAAATTTTAGTCAAATCATCATGCATAGGAGACCACAAATAGGTTGAACTCGATGGACAATTGTCTTTTTTCAACCTCAGATACTATGTTACTATGTTTGCTTTCCGGCTCATTGTCACTTCTGCTGCATTGCAGCAACAGGTGTTCAGGTAAAGGTCACTGCTACAATGCCCTGTCCAAATTAACTGCACAAGAACGGGCCACATGTTTTTGGTCACTAATCGATTTGGTAACTACTAGTAATCATAAGTCTGTCATATGCATAGCGGACATAGCTATACCAGGATACAATTTATTTAGGAAGGATAGAATGGGAAGCACAGGAGGGGTAGCAATGTATGCGAAAAAAAGCATAAATGCTAATTTAATACAAAATATTGAAGACAAAACTGAGGCCCTTTGGGTCACTACAGAAACCAAGGACAAGGATATTATTTGCATTCGGGTGATCTATAGACCACCAGGACAGGGGCAGGATTTGGACAGGAACCTATTGTTGGACATCACTAAAATGGCTTTAAAGGGAGAAGTCATAATCATGGGAGACTTGAATTTACCTGATGTAAATTGGGAGGGGTCTTTTGCAAGTTCAGCTACAAGTGGCAAATTTCTAAATTCCTTACAGGGTGCATCTCTCAAGCAATTGGTGAGGGAGCCCACTCGCAAAGACTCAGTATTAGATTTAATTCTCACAAATGGTGACAGGATATCAGACATATATGTGGGTCAGCACTTGGGATCCAGTGATCACCAAGCAGTATGGTTTAGTATAAAGACAGGATCCAATTCCTGTCACACAAAAACAAAGGTGTTGGATTTTAGGAATGCTGACTTTGTAAAAATGGGGCGATGTTTAAGTGATTCATTGGGGGACTGGAGGGACTTGGAAGGAGTGCAGGAGAGGTGGGAAAACTGAAAAGTGCAATACTAAGGGCAACAGACCTTTGTATCAAAAGGGTTAGGAAAAGCACCAGGAAAAGGAAGCCGGTGTGGTTCACAAAAGAAGTATCAACTAGTGTCAAAGCAAAAAAAGATGGCTTTTAGGAAATACAAACAGACTCAAAATAATAACGACAAAAATGTGTATCTTGACAGATGGAAGGATGCTAAGAAAGTAATCAGACATGCAAAGGCAGAAGCTGAGGAGAAAATGGCCCAAATAAGAGATAAAAGATGTGCTGGTGGCACCATTAACAGAATTATTTAACCAGTCACTAAATACAGGTGCCATTCCAGAGGACTGGAAAAGAGCGAATGTAGTTCCACTGCACAAAAGTGGAAGCAAGGAAGAAGCAAGTAACTACAGACCAGTAAGACTTACATCAGTAGTAGGGAAAGTAATGGAAAAACTATTAATAGAAAGAGTTGTGGAATATCTTAAATCAAACAACTTACAGGATCCAAAACAGCATAGATTTACTGGTGGGAGATCATGCCAAACAAATCTTACTGACTTTTTTGACTCTGTGATGAAAACAATAGATCAAGGGGGAGCTGTAGCTGTAGCATATCTAGACTTTAGTAAGGCATTTGACACTGTCCCACATTGCAGACTGCTAAATAAACTTGAAAACATGGGGGTGGATTATAAAACAGTTAAATGGATAAGAACCTGGTTGCAGGATAGGAAACGGACAGTTGTAGTAAATGGAGTGCAATCTTTGGAAGGAAATGTTACCAGTGGAGTACCCCAGGTATCTGTACTTGGACCAGTTCTATTTAATATCTTTGTTGACATTGCAAATGGTATTAAAGGAGAAGTATGCCTTTTTGCAGATGAGACAAAGATTTGCAACAGGGTAGATACACCGGGAGGGGTAAAACAAATGATTGATGACCTAGATAGGCTTGAGAACGTGGCAACTACAGTTTAATGCTAAAAAGTGCAAAATCATGCACCTGGGTCTCAAAAACTCAAAGGCTAAATATAGTATCAAGGGTACTATAATGGAAACTACTGAGGAGGAAATGGATTTAGGAGTCACTATTTCAAGTGACTTAAAGGCAGGAAAGCAATGCAACAAAGCAATGAGAAAGGCAAGTCAGATGCTTGGTTGCATAGCGATAGGATTCAGTAGCAGGAAAAAATAAGTCATAATGCCACTGTATAGGTCATTGGTACGGCCTCCTCTTGAATACGGTCTACAGTTCTGGAGACCATATCTCCAGAAGTATATAAATACATTAGAGAGTGTACAAAGAAGGGCACCTAAAATAGTATATGGCCTACATCACAAAACTTACCCAGAAAGGCTAAAAGATCTTAACACGTATAGTTTGGAGGAGAGAAGGGAAAGGGGGCACATGATAGAAACTTTCAAATATACCAAGGGTTTTAACAAAGTTCAGGAGGGAAACATTCTTCAAAGGAAGAGGAGTATTAGAACTCGAGGACATACACTGAAACTAAAGGGAGGCAGGTTCAGGGGCAATTTAATGAAAAATGGGTAGTGGACAAGTGGAATAGTCTCCTATCAGAGGTGGTAGAGGCTAAGACTGTAGAGCAATTTAAACATGCTTGGGATAAGCATATGAATATCCTTACAAAGAATTGAGGTTTAAAAAGGGTTGAGATTACCTAAAGGATAAAAAAGGGACAGACTAGATGGGCCAAGTGGTTCTTATCTGCCGTCAAATTCTATGTTTCTATGCATCCCCATCTGAATGCATTTACTGTAGCTGCAATTATAACAATTGGGGTAATTTACAATGTAAAAATATAGCATAGCGTAAAAGTAGTTTTTCCAAGTTGTGATGTCCCATGGCTACTCTTTTGTTCATAGGGGGTCATTCCGAGTTGATCGCTCGCTGCCGATTTTCGCAGTGCAGCGATCAGGTGAAAAAACAGCATTTCTGTGCATGTGTATGCCCCGCAATGCGCACGCGTGACGTACGGGTACAAAGCCCTTTGTGGTTGTGCTCAGGTTCTAGCGAAGTTTTTCTTCACACTAGTGGCCGCTAGAAGATTGAAAGGAAGGGGGCGTTACTGGGTGTCAACTGACCGTTTTCATGGAGAGATTGCAAAAACGCAGGCGTGCCCAAATAACCGCAGGCATGGCTGGGCGTTCGCTGGGCGGGTGTATGACCTCAAATCTGGACATGAATAGGCTGAAGTGATCGCAAGTGCTGAGTAGGTTGAGAGCTACTCTGAAACTGCACACTGTTTTTGCAGAGCTCGCCTGCACATGCGTTCGCACTTCTGCTAAGCTAAAATATACTCCCCAGTGGGCGGCAGCATAGCGTTGGCACGGCTGCTAAAAACTGCTAGCGGGCGATCAACTCGGAATGACCCCCTAAGCAGGGGTGTATTTAGGGGTCCGAGCGCCCCTGGCAAAGTAAGGGGCTGGCGCCCCCCCCTACACACATTTGGAATAAGGTGTGAGTATTGGAAATGGGGCATGGTCTTGTGGGGGAAGGGCGTGGACACAATAGTACTTCCAATTCAAATTATGCCACACAGTAGTGTCCCTCATTCACATTACACTGCACAGTAGTGTCTCGTATTCACGTTACACCATCCCTCCCCCCTAACCCACCTTTCCCACAGCCTGACCTTAACCTGCCCCCCTCCCCCAAAAGCTTCTTCAGTGGTGCCTAACCCACCCTTCCTAATCTCCCTCACTGCAGCCTAACCCTAGCCCTCCCGCCCTCGCAGCCTAACCCTAACCCTCCGACGTGGCTTGCCAGTACAGACTTTGGCACCAACTCAATCCGGATTTTGCCATTCTGCATCGCTATCTATGTTGGGATGCCAGCATCAGCATTCCGAGCAGTTTCGGGATGCTGGCGTCAGCTTTCCGATCGCCGGGATGCCAAACGCCGGCACCTTGACTGCATCCTGAATGAAATGCTAATGAGCTGCAGTGAGATGAGCCTCAAATGGACCCAGCCATTAACCAAACACCATTAGTTGGATGGTAGAAGTACTTCCTGTTAGAAAAAACATCGGGGTGCCATCACTTCCAAGATAAAATGATCAATTATACAATTAACTGATATACGTTTCCTTGAACATGGCCTTGAAATAGGTAAGATATGTATTTTCTTTATTACACTCAACAAGTTAAAGTTTTCACTTACTACTTACTTACATCTAACATGCATGAAAATCATGTAGTTTTCCAGGTACTACAGTCCCTTCTCCCAAACACTGGCACTTTTTTATTATCTTCAACAACAAACAGATCTATAGCACTGTGCTATATAACAATTGCTGTGTACCTGGTGAGAGTCTGTTACTGCCGGTGCGGCGCCGGTGTCTGTCAGCACCGCACTGCACTAGTGATCAGACTAGTGTTCGGCAGCACCGCATTTGTAATCAGACTCACAATAAACTACAGTTCCCAGCAGCCCTTGCTGCCAGGAGCTCCCAGCAACAAGGGCTGCTGGGAGCTGTAGTTTATTTTGAGTCTGATTACAAGTGCGGTGCTGCCGGACACCAGCGCCGCTCCAGCAGTAACAGACTCTCACCAGGTACAGTCTGACAGTATTGCTTTTCTATCCTTTGGCCGCGGGTGGCACAGCCAGGCGGCGCCCCCTCCTTGCCTGGCGCCCCTGGCGAGTGCCATCCTGGCCAATAGGTAGATACACCCCTGCCCCTAAGTACTGAGCTGTACATCATTTCTTACAGTATGGATTTGCTCAAAAAGATGGTCTTTGTCAAGTTTTATGTAAGGGTCCTAATAACACTGCCAATCAGGATGGAGTGCAGGTGATTGATCTTGCACTACATTCCCTTCTGCAATTTATAGGAGAGCAGCAACTGCATCAGGAGAGAGGAAGAGGTGGGGTTTCTTTTTGCCTTATGTTATGTTGCTTTCCATTCTTGTGTCTTATCTATTTAGACTTATGACACAGCTTTAAAGTAATAGCTTTTATTTTTATTTCACTTTATGTGTAGAGTGTGTATGTCCATTTTGAAGCAATGATGCAAGAATTTAAAAAGTAAAAAAAAGTCACGGGAAGTAGAATAATTTTTATAACTACTTTAGTAAATAAGCACTACTATTCACTTAATATCATCAGTTATTTAATGAGGGCTGGAGATAAGTAAGAATGCACCACTACTTTTGAATTAATGCTATGCAGTTAAGGCTGCCCCTGGACTTCATGCTCTGATAAGCAAGGCCCTCCAATCTGTTGATTTTCACCCTGCACTAGTCTTGTCTCCAGGGTACTCCTCCCTCAGTCAGTGACTGATCCTTTCTGTCATGGTAATGGCTCATTGAGTACTACTGTTATCAATCACACTCACTTAGGGATTAAAGGGCAAATGTACTAAGCCTTGAAGATTGATAAGGTGGAGAGATATAAGGTACCGGCCAGCTCCTAACTGCCTTGTTACAGGCTGTGTTTCAAAAATGTCATTTTGGAGCTGATTGGTTGTTAGTTTATCTTTTTCCACTTTATCAATCCATGACTTAGGGGTCCCTAAAGGGGGGTACTCACGGAGCGATAATCTAAGCAATCTGACTAGATTGCTTAGATTTTAAGCATGATCGCTCCGTGTGTACCCCCCACAGTGATAGCGATGCGCAGCCCCGTGCATTGCTATCGCTGGTGCTAGATTGGCCTGCCGCCAAATAACAAATGTAAAATAAACACACAGACATGTAGGAGGTCAGTGATGGTGCTCAGGAGGTGAACAGATGTGACGGATATTAGAAAATGCTGTACATTACGCCATACAGCACAAATAGCAGTCCTTCATCATGTATGTAATGGGGCTATAGTATGTATCACTGAAACTGGGAATAATTGTGAATTTCCCATGTTTGTTAGAGACTTCACCAATGCAGCATCATATCAGACATATCTGGTATAATGCAATACCTAATGTAAACTGTCGGCATATTAGAAGACACTGAGGTGACATCTAATATCCAGCGGCATATCTATAATTGGGCGATTCTCCGTGATGCACGGGACAACTACACAAATTCAAACAACGTACTTCTCCAAAATACCAAGCTATTAGTGGGTCTCAAGTTATGGGTAAGGCATTGCTACTAAGCAATTACGTTTTCATGTAAGTACAATTTCTTAACAAACCAGTTCAAAAGGAAAACAAAATGAAAAGCGTGTGATGCACAGGACTTTATATTCACTTTCTGGAGAATCTCCCAATGGCTGCCCACACCCTGCACCAATTTCTTCAGTACTGACCTCTATCTGATTGGTTGCTATGGGAAACATCTCCACTTCTGCAGCTGAAGCGGTGTACCTGGGTGATAATTGGGCATTCATATATAGACCAAGTTTAGTGAGGGCACGTTGAGGGCGTGTGATTGAATTGCGGCTGTGGGGAATTGTGCTTACACGTAAATACGCCTGCCTTCAGTCAGATCTTTTGCAGCAGGTATAGGGCTGGGGCAAGTGTACACTGATAATGATGTCATCTCTGAAACCAAGCATATGTATAGGGGTGGTGCAGTTACATAGATGTGTA
This sequence comes from Pseudophryne corroboree, assembly GCF_028390025.1. NCBI lineage: Eukaryota > Metazoa > Chordata > Amphibia > Anura > Myobatrachidae > Pseudophryne > Pseudophryne corroboree. Next base: position 627,866,973 of record NC_086448.1, read on the forward strand.
CAACTCTCCATATGGGTGAATATCCGCATTTAGAGCCTTATTCAGAGATATCCGTAAATCGATGTTGCTTGCAGTGCCCCCAAAACTGCAGCATAATTAACAAGCTGCTGACGTTTGGGGGCGGCAATGGTGTGCCAGATAACGGTGGCATTTTGGCCCCATTATCTGGGTGTGCCGCAGCCAGGGGCATCATCCTTTTATGTAGCTTTACTGGTCCCAACAGCGTGATTTTACCGGACAGCCTAAATAACCTGAATATTACTAAGATGTCCAGTGTTCATGCAGTTGATCCAATGCACAGTCTTCAGATACAGCAGTGGATCATTGAAGCCATCAGTGGGCGTCCTTTTTACTTAAGACACCTGCAGCTTTTGCAGAATTTTGCACAGCCAATGTGTACACAGAGTAAGTGCTGCCTTTTAGTGTCCACCTCGGCACCAACTCCTTAGTACCATGTATGCAATGCAAGTGCAATAGCAGCTGATCTGTAAGTAACTCCAAATCAGCCCCTTTGTATACACAAGTGGTTCGCAGTGCCGTAGACACCATATGTGTATTCTATAAGGTATCCGGTTAGAATACCGATCGTTGGGATCCGACAGTCACAATACAGATACCGGGATCCTGACGGGGGCACCTTACCGCCACCGGAGAGGTAAGTGATTCCCCCTCTGTGGGTGTCCACGACACCCATAGAGGGAGAATAGAACCTTCGTATCCCTGCCGGCATTCCACCACTCGAGATGCCATTATTCGGCATCCCGGGCGGCAGCATTACATACTGAACCCTTCTATAGAATGCTACTGAAAACCATTGTTTGTTATAATGCCTTAGTTTATACTGAAGCATCTGTATTTCTGTTGCCTGAAGGCCAGGCACAGGAAATCCATAATGTAATTAGAAAGTTTGTCTCCTAATTCTCACAGTGTGAGCCAGCATTATCATATGACAAGTGTGCACAGAAAGCCACTAGACATCAGCACTAATCAGAGTGGATAGCTCCTGGCACTAACCTGCGCTACCAAGGTCTAATAACAACCACAATGACTCTTGCTACAGTGATTATATGCACAGTGAATTGCTCGCATATCTCTTCTAGACACAGGTCTTCATTTGCAGTGAAGCAAACAATGACTGATTCATAATCCATGTCACCACATTTTCTATGCTTTGGTACTTTATGGAGCAGCAACTAATCATTTTAATTAGTTTTTAGCTTGTTGTTATGATGGTCTGACAATTTTTCACTGCTTATGTTTAGTACTATACTATCAGCAAATCAAACACGATAGAATACATCTGGAAAATAACAGTAATTATGCGAGATAGCACAAAGAACCATACATTTGCAGATTATATGTAAGTATTCATTTACATTACCTTGCCTGACCCACAGCTAAAGTGGATTTCATGAGCACGTTGCCCGATTGTATGACATTCTTTGCTCTGTGTATCCCGTTATAAACATACTGAAATATTCAACTTCAGTTATTTTATGCAACCTCTGACTAATCTCATATAAGTCATCAGCATTCTAAAGTGGTTCATTTCTTTCTACAGCAGATGACATTTGGATTTATGAAGCATGTTTTATGTGACACCACAATCTGCTGACATGGGTTTGGCAGTAGCTTTACATTACTGCTCTGTGCTGTTGGGAGAACCTCCACCTTTCTGCTAACTCTCCATCTGCGGCTTCCTCTTTGTCCCATTGCCCTCTTCACATCCTGACACTGTAGCACAAACACTTGAGTGGATAATTACTGCATCCAACAATTTCAGCATAATCTCCTGCATTCAGTTTTGTAAATTATATTTGTTATGACTCACTACAATTTGGAAATGACCAATTGTGTCTTCCATGTACCCCAAGTTTTTTGTTGTTTTTTTTCATGCAATAAAACCATGTCAAAATAAGGTAAAAAAGTTATAGGAGACAATTCCCTCTCCTGGTAATCTGGGCTCAGCAGTCTGTATTTTGGGGAAATAAGTGAGAGTTCAGAGTACAACATGGCTCTGTGTAGTTGACAAGTACAATATATCTTACACATCTGAGTTGGAAGTAAGCAAAAAAGAGGTAATTGTGCTCTTGGACATTCCTTGTTGCGCTGCGGGGGGGGGGGGGTAATACATTTGTTTTTGTATGCAGGGTAAATACTGGATGCTTGAGTTTGGACACTTCCTTCTCACATCTAAATCTCTCTGCACATTTTAATCTGCCCCACCTGCAGTGCAGCATGGTTTTGCCCAGGTGCACAGTTACTTGTTCTCTTTTGCTTTACCCCCACCTCAGAATCTGACCCTGTAGATCTACTGTATTCCTCTGTCTGGTTTATGTATGAAGCTATCTAGTATGATCAGCACAAACTGATTTAACTACTGTATGATAATGGGCTTACTTACCTTAACTTAAAGTATAAAGTTACATACCTATAAGTAGGTGCCAAAAACTCTCACATTGCCTATGCCTTAATACATCTCAGGTATTTGACATTGTATTTATATTTATTGCACAACTAAATGCAAGATACTGTACCATTGCCCACTATAAGATAGGGGTTGTCATCGGTGGGTTATCCATCAATGGTCACCCTCGATGGTACCATTGATGGGTAACCTCAAAGGTGTGAAACCATCTGCAAGGTAACCATCGATCGTATCACCTACTACTTTAGTGTGCAATGAGCTGCGGGACAATCGGAGCCCAGGAGCAGGGCTTCACATGTGTCGTAGGCAGAGCTAGACTCCATGTCCCGACACCTTGAATTAAGAAAAAAACAATTCAGTAGCTGGATATCACTGATGGCGGGAAACCATCTGGTTCTCCCCATCGATGGTAAAAGTAGATACCATTGGTCACAGACCATCGATTATTTTAAATCATTGATGGTCGATGGCCATCCCTACTATAAGAAATATATAGCATACAATAATAGATAAGCCATATTGGGGGGAATTCAAATGTTTGAGAAGTCGGTTAGGTGTCTGTTTTTTGCTGTCTATTAGATAGGAAAAAACAGACACCCAACTGACTTTTCAAACAATTGATTTCCACCCATTGTATTTAGGTTTAATTGATCTTCTTAAAATTTCATATGGCAGCAATACACTTTTAGCTGTAGTGACTCGTGATTGGTATCTTTGCCTCATACTGTAGCTCAGGGGCTCAGTTACAAATATCTGCGTGGCATTTGTGTGTCCTTACCACATTTGCAGGTTCCTGTGTTAGTGTGGGATTGTGTGTGTTGTTTTGCCTGTAGTATGTAAATTAGATTGCCAGCTCTACTGATGCAGAGACCTAGGTTGCAGAAGAAAAGATGATTGCACATTGGTGTAGAATATATTGGTACTATATAAATAACGTTATAATAATGTATAGAGTTTTACAGATTATTTCCTGAAACGCTTATTGCAGGAGACTTCTTTCTCTAATACATTATATTTTCTTCTTTTTACAGGCATACAAGAAGGCACTCAGTGTACAAAGTGTAAAAATAACTGGGCACTGAAATTTTCAATCATATTGCTGTATATTCTTTGTGCCTTACTCACTATCACAGTGTCAATATTAGGATACAAAGGTATGTGCACTTACCTAATGATCTGTTAATGTAAATATTACTAAATATAATACTGTATGATGTGAATTATGTTTTAAAAAAATCATGAATTGTATTTGCATCTGAACTGTGTGCAGTTTATCTGGCTTGCCTTTTTTCTTTGGATCAAGCTAAAGGTGTGCACACACGGTGAGATAAATCTGTAAAGGTGTGCACACACGGTGAGATAAATCTGTAAAGGTGTGCACACACGGTGAGAAATCTGTAAAGGTGTGTACACATGGTGAGATAAATCTGTAAAGGTGTGCACACACGGTGAGAAATCTGTAAAGGTGTGCACACACGGTGAGATAAATCTGTAAAGGTGTGCACACATGGTGAGATAAATCTGTAAAGGTGTGCACACACGGTGAGATAAATCTGGAAAGGTGTGCACACACGGTGAGATAAATCTGTAAAGGTGTGCACACACGGTGAGAAATCTGTAAAGGTGTGCACACATGGTGAGATAAATCTGTAAAGGTGTGCACACACGGTGAGATAAATCTGTAAAGGTGTGTACACATGGTGAGATAAATCTGTAAAGGTGTGCACACACGGTGAGAAATCTGTAAAGGTGTGCACACATGGTGAGATAAATCTGTAAAGGTGTGCACACACGGTGAGATAAATCTGGAAAGGTGTGCACACACGGTGAGATAAATCTGTAAAGGTGTGCACACACGGTGAGATAAATCTGTAAAGGTGTGCACACACGGTGAGAAATCTGTAAAGGTGTGCACACATGGTGAGATAAATCTGTAAAGGTGTGCACACACGGTGAGATAAATCTGGAAAGGTGTGCACACACGGTGAGATAAATCTGTAAAGGTGTGCACACACGGTGAGATAAATCTGTAAAGGTGTGCACACACGGTGAGATAAATCTGTAAAGGTGTGCACACACGGTGAGAAATCTGTAAAGGTGTGTACAGATGGTGAGATAAATCTGTAAAGGTGTGCGCACATGGTGCAATTTTTCTTTAGATTTTGACTGTACAGTCAAAATCATAAGTAAATCTAGTGCATATCACACTGTGTGTATAGTCCTTGCGATGCCAATGTGCCGTCCTGCGGGATCGGCATTGCAAGGAAAAATAGACTGTGCACTATATTGGTGGGGCCGGGCTCCGGCCACATCGAATAGTCAATGTCGGGCTGTACAGCACATCGCACCGTGTGTACACACCACAAGATTTTGACTATATATCCAAAATCTTAAGCAAAGTTAGTGCACATCTCAAGGTGTTAGGCATCTTGTGATACCAATTTGATTCTGATGCGCTCTCCTGTGGGGTTGGTATCACAAGGTTAGATAGACTGTGCAGGCAAGTCAATCTTGACTATCTAGTGTACTGTCTAGTACAAAGTATAGTAAAAATTGGCACTTAGTCAAAATCGTACATAGACAAAATCGAAAGTACATATAGTCAAAATCTGTACTATCTGGGCTTGGCGGGAGTTCAAGGGAAATCGCATAGTCAAAATCGGGCATAGCAAGGATCTCACCGTGTGTACACACCTTTAGTATTCTACACCAGAACCCCAGTATGATAAAGTGAAACCATACTACCACCTGATTTACAAGATGCAGGGCTGTTTGATGTTTAACTGCACAGCTGTCATAAATTGGATAAATAATCCTATTAGCTGTCGCCCAAGAACAGTTTTAAGCTTTACTTGATTGATCGTAGACATTCTAGTACAGTTGTAGGTAAAGAGGTAAATGAACAGAATATATATACCAGCGCTGGCTGTCTCATGTACAAAAAACTCTAAAAGTAGGACGGTTTGTTTTATAAAAGAATTAATAAAATTTATTATATGAATACATTTTATAAAACATGATGGGTATAAACACATTAGATAAAAGATTAGTACCACCTATGGCATGTATTTTGGGGTATATAGTTGTTAGTCCACTGAGAATGGATTGTAGGACTACAATATTGTTCGGCTAGGACAACTTCCAAACAAATTAGACACGGTCACTACTGTATATGCAGTGTTAATTACCAGACTGGAGTATAGATGATCCCTTGATGGTGCGTCAGCTTTATGAAGAGTCCATTTGTTAGCTGGAGGGATAGGCTGACAATATGCTGCAGGGTGATCCCAATTGAAGGAACAATGTCCAAAGATGGTGCCGATATGGAGACCAGATTCCCAAATAAGGCTCAGTGAATGGTGTAAGTCCCAAAACGGTGGTAGGTAGATGATAAGCTCATCGCGTTTCACTTGTTAGAATGAGTATCCAGCTTCCTCAGGAGTATAAGGTGTGTGTGTGTAGTTAGACCTCCTTATATACCCACCTCTAAAATACAATTGATAACAGCTGTGTTGCATTCATCAACTTAATAAAACAAACCGTCCAGCAAATGCTTCTTGGTATATATTTAAATAAATGTGACATTTTCATAAAAATGAGTGTAATAGATTGTTTTAGTTTAATAAAGAAGGTGTGTAAACCTAGATTCAAAATGTCATGTGACCGCATTAGGTCACATGCAGGGCCGTCTTTTCGTATGGGCTCAATGGGCTCTTGCCCAAGGGCCCCAGGAGTATAAGGGCCCTAGGCTAGGCTAGCTGAGGGTCCCCTCTTTCCAGGGGTACCAGATTTTTGAAAATCGGCCCTGGGGAACCGGAGATATCCGACTTCAAAGCAGTGGTCCCCATCCAAGCCTGTTAATTGCTTTTCCCAGCCAGATATCGCAGGGTCTGTCTGACTTAGAGTTTTTCTGAGGGTATACTCCAAAAGCTGGAACTCTACCCTTTCAGTGGACACTGGCAGCTTGTCTCTACTATGCCCAGAACCAGAGATATCAGCCTTCAAGCAGCTGGTCCCTGCTCCAGCTCCACATGCTTAATATGCAGTTTTATATTTTTGTTGGTGGATTGCTCTGGCTCCTGTACTCTGATCCTCAAGTCCCCAGTACATCCTGAAAGGTGGGACTCTCTAGTTTTTTTTATCCCATTAAAGCTAAGAAATCTATTTCCAGGAACTGGAGATATCTGCAGTAAAGCAAGCTGCCCTGACCCCCGGAAAATAATGAATATTAAGCCCACTCCACTATCCACCCCTCCCCTGTGTATTAAACACCCCTTGCCACCCTGGAAGTCATGTACCAGGGCCCCTTCATTCAGCACAATGTCCCCTTCTACAGTTTAGTGTTCTCCCTCCCGTCTCATTTGTGCAGTAAAGGAGTAACTAGCAGAAATTACTGCTCCAGGTCCTACATGCTGAGCGAAAGATAGATCACCCCCTACCGCCCGCAAGACATCAAAGCTGCCGCTGATAGCACCCCCCACCCCTACCGCTGATGGGTGGGTAGGAGCCCCAGTGCATTGCTGTGCCCAGGGGCCTACACTGCTGTTAAGACGGCTCTGGTCACAGGAGTGCCTAGTCTTATTGGTGCACAGGGGTTCAATGTTGTGATGTGACGTCGCGGTCATATGATCTTAGATGCGCAATGTCACACTCACATGATCGCGTTCACACAGGAACATAGAGAGAAGGCCCATTGGTTCTTTATCAACACGTGACTCGGGACAGCGTCTCGTATGGTCTAAAGGAGTGTTTATATTCCCCCACAGTCACCGCCCGCTAGATTCAATTATTTATTATTTATTATATCTTAATGAGGGGACGCAACCTAAATAGGAAGCAAGACCTCATCATAGAATACACAGTTTGTCCCGTCTCCAGTGGCCTAGTGTTGACCCCACAGACTATGGGCTAGTCACCTGACCAGTTAGAATATCTGAGTCATAATAAACTTTGTTTAGGTTGAGTCGTTGTCATGGATACTGATACATTGGACCAAGAGTAAGTATATCATATAAAAAGTTGAACAGGTTGATCACCAGATATTCTTTGAAATAATGAAACAATTTATATCCCCAAATGAGAAACTTGATTAAACAACGTGCCTTTATCCACACTTAAATATATATTATCCATAATAAGTATTATGAAGTCAACATATCGTATTGCTGTTGAATAATATATTTAGCAGAAACATACATAGGTTAAAATATTAGTTAATAGTTGGAAAATTACAACCAAATGCACATACCTAAGTATGATAAAATCCACATCTATATTAATTAATAAATATACATGCATTAATGTGCTAACACATCCATGCATGCATATGTGTGACAACCAAAATGTACCTCTTTCTGATACATTCCAAACAATTCGATGAACCACACTGGTTTGCTTCTAGGTTAGATGGTGTTCAAAAAATCTTGCAGACTCTTATAACAATAGTGAGGTAGCCACCCGCGGGAACGCAAGTGTGGCGTCCCCACTATGGAACAAGAAAAAAAAGGTGAGAGTAGAAAGAAAAAATAGGGACTAGAGGACCCAGAGATATTGGCTATCATTTTATATGACTGAGTTCAATTCAATAGTCTCGTTCAATCCATCTGAATGTAATGAGTTAAATTTCAGGGTCCAAAAGACTTCACTTTGGCAAAGTCTATTAAATCTGTCACCTCCTCTCGCCGTAGAGGCAACATGTTCCAAACAGATTATTGAAAGGCATGGGGGATTACTCGCATGCTTTAGATGATAGTGTCTGGACTATGTGTCATACAGTTGCGCAAGATATTGCGTCGATGTTCCATAAACCGTATGTGTACCTCTCTAGTGGTCCTACCTATATATCGTAAACCGCAGCCAGAAATCAATGAATAGATTACATACTTAGAGTAACAATTCATAAATGATTTTAGATGGTGTATTTCATTTGAAGATGGTGATGATATCTGGGTTACTTTACGTTCCATATGTTGACACATAGTGCAACCAGACCTGCCACATTTGTGGAAACCTAGTGGTTTATTGGTCAACCAAGTGCATCCCTCACTGGATATCTTAGTTTGGAGAGTCTTGAGATGACTAGGTGCTAATATTGTTTTGAGAGACCGATTTTTCTTATAGATCACTTGTGGTTTGGATGGTATGAGATTCCCGAGTATGTTATCTTGTTTCAAGACCCTATAATTTCTACTGATAATGGTCTTGATTTCACTTGCACAACTGTTATATTTACAAATGAAGGCTAAGTTTCTATTCCCTTCTATTTGTTCACTACTGTATCTCTGGGTCTAGCTGATTTTTTCCCTTGAAGAAGTTCTTGTCTCTCCGTAGTTTTAACTTCGTCTAACGCTTTTATAAGCAGGGAGTGTGGATAATCTCGTTGTTTGAAAGATTCAATATGGTCATCTGCCTGTTTCATAAACATATCTAGGTCCGAACAATTGCGTCTAAGACGCATTAGTTGTCCCTTTGGTATGTTTTTTTTCCAAGGTGCATAATGAGCACTCTTGTAATGAAGATATGAATTAGTGTTAGCTGGCTTAACATAATTAGATGTAATTATCTAGTTTTCCTTAATTTCAAGGGTTACATCCAGAAAGTCAACTCGACTTCTATTTATATGTGGATGTGAAGGTCAAATTATATAGATTATCATTAAGACTGGTGATGAAAAGTGTAGCTGAAGGTAAATCCCCATCCCAAATGAAAAACAAATCATTGATATATCGCAAATGTTATTTTCTGTGAGTTGCAGTGAGATGCAGGATTTCGTGATTTTAACCGTATTTAAAGGGTCAGTATTTTAAAAGGCAAAACCAGGTCAGTTCAGACATTTTTTTAATTATTGGTATTTTAAAACTAGCGGCTAAATCGTCAATAAATTGTGACTGCCTGCAGCTTGTATTTTATTATATTTACCCTATAAAGCATTGGTTCTCAAACTGTGTGTCGTGGCACCCTGGGGCGCCGCAAGGCTCCTGCAGGGGTGCCTTGGGTTGTTGGGTCAAGGACCAAATCAAATAATTTATGGTCAGAGTGATAGGCAAAACCAGTACTAGTGGCTGCCAATGATAAAACATGTGGACAAACAGAAGCACTGTACATCACCACATAACTGAACCTAAGGATTTTCTTAATTTAATATTTTTTTCCAAATATATATAAAATAAACTTATCCTAGGGGTCCCACAAACAAAAATGGGCGCCATGATTCAAGAAAGTTTGAGAACCACTGCCATAAAGTATTTCCAAAGTTTACAGACTACAATCTATTCAGTTTATTCTCCCAACAGACTATGACAAAATACCCCAATATAATCTTTATCACACCATAAGATATACAAAGCCAGCTGACAATATCGGTACACTGTCCTTGTGTGGCCATGAAAGAAAATGAAGAACATTTCCTTCACAGTGAAACCTAAAGGGCCCTATACATTTGGCGATCCGCCGCCGAGCTGCCCGACGGCGGATACGGCCGACGGGTGACCTGGCGGCTCGGGGGGGGGGGGGGGGCAGTGACCAGGGGAGTGACGTTTCTTCACTCCCCCGTCACCCGGCTCCATAGCTGTGCAGGCAAATATGGATGATCTCGTCCATATTGGCTTGCATGCACAGGCGACGGGGCACCAGCGATGAACGAGCGCGGGGCTGCGCATTGTTCATCGCTGGTGCCTCCACACTCAAAGATATGAACAGTATCTCGTTCATTAATGAACGAGATCGCTCATATCTTTGAGTATTATCTGCCAGTGTATAGGGCCTATTACAGGGGAATCCAGCCCCACAGCTAATTATCCACGCTGCCTGATTCAATTAGCCGGGTTTATCCCATGCTTCAGGAGCTGCGAGGAAAAGTGTGCGATAAAAGACACTCTCTGGAGTTTAATGCATGGGGAAACCCATTATATCCGCATTTTACATGTACTCAATAGGATTATCTCACATCAACCCTGGGTTTACGGGACCCAGCGTGGATGGATTAGGACCAGAGTTAGCATTTTCATTTGTTTTGCTAGCAATCTGCTTTCTATTCTGATGTGGGTAGCCGTTCCCTGTGATCACCTCCCAATCCGGGAATGAGGGCATCTTGTGGCCAAACCAGTTATTGCAAGGCTTTACTTCATGATCACACTTTTGTACATTCAGAGAAAGGGAACAATTACAATACACACAATCTACTCGTACAATTAAAGCTTGCTCCAGTGTAACATATTGGGGATAGTTAGCTGAATAAAATGATAGCAATGTATCATGTGACAGTGGGGATACATAACACTTTGAAGTGCATGCTCACAATATACTTCTTTTGTGCCTGCGACGTTATGATCACCATAAAATAGGAGGGAATGGTATTAGTGCCACTTTGGGCAGACTGCAAATACATCTTTGCAAACATACGTGCCATTCAGTGTCATATGCATCTCAACGGTCCCTGCAGTTGCTAAATGACCATTTTTGGATGAAAACTTGGCAGCCACAAACTGAAGACCTGCGAGAGAACTGTGTGTGCGCAAATTGAATCGCATCTCCTGCACCAAGCATAGGGTAAGTATAAGTGTAATAGTAATGATGGCACTTCTCTCGCATATGGTACAGTGCTGCAGTATAATCACATAGATGTGTATGACTCTGAGCATGCATATAGCTGCATCGTTATTCAATTTGCAATTGCGTTTGTTTATCTCAGTCTATTGGTCACAAGCTATTGGGACACAGAACAATTCCGAACAATGGCATTGATTTAGCCAGAGCGTATTCTGCAGTAAGAGATAGAGAGCCTGTGCTCTTTACTCAGACCAAGACTCAGGTTAGCTACTGTAAATGAAAACACGCATATCTGCACCAATGTCAGGTGCGGTATTAACAAGGAATTAAAGGGGGGGGGGGGGATAGCAAGTCATAGAGAGAGATAAAGGGGTCTATTCATGAAGCAGTGAAAAGAGTGGAGAAGTGAGCCAGTGGAGAAGTTACCCATGGCAACCAATCAGCTGCTACGTATAATTTTGCAGAATGCGTTTTATAAATATACACTGATTGGTTGCCATGAGCAACTTCTCCACTGGCTCACTTCTGCACTCTTTTCACTGCTTCATGAATAGACATCTCAGCCTGTAAGATTACAGAAGCTGATTGGTTGGTACTTTATCTCTCCCCAGGGCTTAATACCCCCCCTCCCAATCTGGTAGAGGAGGTCATGTTTACTAAGCCAAACAATGGAGCCAGCTTTGTCTGGGCCAATGAAGTCTTCATGAGAGCACTCAGCTAATTTCTTCTCTAGCTTTTCAACATCTCATAATCAAACCAGATGAGAGTGCAATACAAGGCCATAACATATTAAGATTTAGCAGCAGAAGGTGACTCAGATCTTAAGGGCAGTGCCTTACATCAGAATGAGATGTTTACATTTCCAGGGATAGATTTACCAGAGCTTTTAAAAATAAAAAGTGTTGGTATTGCTCATAGCAAACAATCAGATTTATTCTATAATTTTCTAGTAATGCAATAGAGAAAAGATAACTTGAATCTGATGGTTGCTATAGGCAACACCACCACTTTTCATATTTAGAAGCTTTAGTAAATCTGTCCCCCAGACAGTATTCAGTAAACTAGCTGTTTCAAAATGTCAATATTTTAACAGTGACCAGGGCTGTTAAGACAATGGGCGGGTTCAGTACTAGAAGGAGTGTGGCCAAGTGACGGGCAAAGCCACACCCCATTGATACAGAAGCCGTATTAGAAGAATGTCCCATGGCAACCCTGCAACATCCAAAAATCTTTATGGAGGTCCTGGTGATGTTGGTCTTCCCCCTCACAAGGTGCCTTGCTGGCTTCTACTCTGCTCAGCTAAGTGTGTTCAGGGGACAATGCATGTTCAAAACTGGGCTTCACAGTGCATGCGCTGTCCACCTCCACATGGTCAGAAGAGCAGATTGAGGTCTTAGGAGGGTGGTCCAAAATTGCCAGGCTTCCCCCTCACCTGCGGACTGCTCAGCAGTTGTATCCCCTGCAGGGGCAATAGTTCCACCACTGATATCTCTCCCAAGTTTCTCAGTTTCAGAGGGACATTCCTAAAAAAGGGGTGGGGCTTAAACATAAATATGTGGCATTTCTGTGTGTGTTTTAGGGAGGATATGGGTGGGGTGTGGGCAGATTGGGTCAGGCCTTACTTCATCCTGATTCTTTATTTCAGTATTTTGTGAGGTATGCACTGACAGGGATGTAGTTATAATGTCGGCTGTCGGGATCCCGGCGTTCAGGAGCCCGACGCCGGAATCCCATCAGCCAACATATTGCTGGCGTTTGGAATGACGACACCCCCCAGTATTTCCCACTCGATTGGTGGGTCCATGTCACCAACCGCGTAGGAATAGAACATCGGGCCTGAAGCGTGGTGAGAGCAGCGAGCCCACGTGGGGACTCGCTGCCGGTATACCGGCAGATGGGATTCCACTGTCAGTATACTGACAGCCGGCATCCTGTCAGCCAGTATATCATACCCATTCCCACTGACAGATTGGATACTGGACCCCTATTTTAAATCATTTAATAATGAAAATTGCATACAAGTTACATGACTACATAAATGCAGAATCTTAAGATGACATCTAATATTCATAATAATGTATCATAAGGAGTATGGAATATCTTATAATACACACAATCGGAGCACACTGACACAACAACAGCCAGTGTTACAGACAAGGACAATGATATAAATGGTTGATCCACAGTGTGTCTTCCCATAGTAGGGTTACACGATCACTGATACTGGCTAATGTATGTATCTGACACTTTTTGATGTCAGATATTATATGCAAAACAATCAATGCACTTCCAACACTAAATTGAGTAACAGCATCAAAGCAGCAGTTGCTATTAGGCCTTACAACATAATATTTAATAATTTCTGTATTACACAGGTTATCTGGAAAATAAATTAACCAGTGGTTTTTTTTTTTTGGTTTCTTCCAGTTGTAGAAAAAATGGACGTTGTTTCAGATGATATGGAAAAGTCAAACATGGGTTACATTAATAAAATCTCTGAAGTGGAGCAGAATTTGAAGAAATTAGGTAAACACAAACAAGAAAGGTTATGTTATTTTTATAATATTTGTAAGGTCTATTAAGTCTAAATGATTTTGTAATGGCATGTGTTGTCATTACATTTTATTATTTTGTTAAAGATTTACAGGCTCTATTATAAATTGTGAAAACCAAAGCACAAGCTACTTTTAAATGTCAAGTGGTAAATGTACAAACCTACGCAGCCTTCTCTGAAGTTGCACCTGCTCAGTGCATGAGGTTCTGTCATTTACAAAAAGAGCCATTGGGTGCCAAATTTTGGGCCCTATTCTGCACTGAACTCTTCTGAGATGCGATCGATCAGGGCCTCTGATTGACAGGTAAAGGCATTCACAGAGCGGTTGGGGGCGGCGACGCGGCAGTGCAGGGAAAATTGGGTCGAGCCGGGGTCATTTTCAGGGCGGCCCCGTGACATCACACGCAGCCGCTGCGGCAGAAAGCATGGACACCGTGCACCTGCCTTCACAGCCGGGCTGCGCAGGTAGGGGGGCATCTCTAATTCGGCGATGCGATCTCAATTGTATTGCGATCACATCGCTGGTGGGCATTTGCACATGCTGGGCGGCCATACCCTGTGCTGGGTGCCCCCAGCATGCGATCACAAGCTGATGCTGAATAAGGCCCAAAGTGATTTGAATATAGAAAACCAAGGACACTTTTTAGATAAAAGAACGTGGAAAATGTGCTCTTTCAAATACAGGTTGAGTATCCCATATCCAAATATTCCGAAATACGGAATATTCCGAAATACGGACTTTTTTGAGTGAGAGTGAGATAGTGAAACCTTTGTTTTTTGATGGCTCAATGTATACAAACTTTGTTTAATACACAAAGTTGTTACAAATATTGTATTAAATGACCTTCAGGCTGTGTGTATGAGGTGTATATGAAACATAAATGAATTCAGTGCTTAGATTTAGGTCCTATCACCATGATATCTCATTATGGTATGCGATTATTCCAAAATACGGAAAAATCCGATATCCAAAATATCTCTGGTCCCAAGCATTTTGGATAAGGGATACTCAACGTGTAATATAGTCTTTATCTAAACTGCACAAGAGTCTATGACATACGCCTAATAGCGCTTTCACACGGAATATATTTTACATCAACTGTATATTTATACTAAAAATGAATTTAAACCTTTGTTGTACCATTTGTTCTTCTATATCAGCACATTTCTCATTAAAGAGCTAGATCATATGTAAACATAATGTATAATAAGTTGCAATATACAGTATTCGATTCAGCAGCATTGCATTTATAAAAAAAAGAATCACATACCTGTATATATTTTTCTTAAAATTTATGTATATATAATATTTCTCAAACAGAAATATTACAGGTTGAGCCTGCCATATCCTAAAATCCGATATCCGAAATCCAAAGTTTTTTGAATGCGAGATAGTGACACCACTGCTTTTTGATGGTTCAGTGTACACAAACTTAGTTTCATGCACAAAATTATTAACAATATTTTTTTTAAATTACTTCAGGCTATGAGTATAAGGGGCCTATTCAATTCAAGTCAGAATTCCTGACTTGTTGGAAAGACTGCAGTTTCCGACATTTTAAGGTCGAATCCAGATTCGACCTGTTCAATCAAACTGCCGTATATCAGCCAAGTCAGAAATTCCAACTTGTCAGAAAACACATGGATCGGCGAATTAGCCCCAGATCAATGTGTTTTGTCCAATTAGCAGCCAAATCCGACAGGTTTTTGTCGGAAGCGGCCAAAACCTGTCGGATTTGGCTACTAATTGAATACTGAAATGTCGGATCCTTTCTGTCGGAAAGGATCCGACATCAACTGAATAGACTCCTAAGTTGTATGTGAAAAATAAATGTATTTTGTGTTTAAACTTGGGTCCCATCCACAAGATATCTCATTTCAGTATGTTATATTCCAGAACACAGAAAAATACAAAATTCTAAATACTTCCAGCCCCAAGCATTTCAAATATGGGAGAATCAACCTGTACCAAATAACATACATTAGTATTTTATATTCATCTTAATCCGTGATAGTTCAAAAGTGTATTCTTTTTTTTTTAAATCAAACTCTATAAGTAGTCAGTCCCAGAGAATACATGGTAAATAACGGAGCATAGAAACAAACCATGTTTGGTTATTATAATTTCAGTATGAGCGAGTACAATACAATAATGAGAGTAAAACTACAGTAACTATAATATATTTAAGACTTATGTGGATAGAGAAGAAAGATCATAGGGTTAGGGAGGGAGAGGGTGTAAGACTATACAGTAGCTATTAAGAGTGTCTGATGAGAAAAGACAATAACCAAATATTTCAAATGGGTAGTTACTGTAGGTAGGTTGAAGCAGGAAGGAGGTGTGTGCTGTGTTAGGGATCAGTCCTATGGCACAAAAATCTTCAAATGTATTTTGCCGCAACTTAAGAGTCAAGATATTTTAGGGATTGGTAAAAGAAATAATTCTGATATATTAATATAGTAAAATGTATAATAAAAGAAACTAAACAGCACATAACAGAAATATTTAAACATGTGGGTGTCATATTTAAACCAATCACATAGTGGGCCTGATTCAGAGTAGTACGCAAACCTTGTGTGCGTACTATGGTTGTTGTGGGTCTGCACATGTTCAGAATGGATCCTGTATTGTCGCTCACAGTTCCCCCGAAGCAGCATGCCATTTGGGGGTGGTGACATGGTTGGCCTGCATTACCAGAAACAGGGGCGTGACGCTCCCATTTTCTGGGGAGTGCCAAGGCCAGGATGGTTGTGATGGTGATCCAATGCTGCATCTTGGGATGCAGCACTTGGATCTGTGAAGCTATCAGGAGGCGTCTTTTCTCCTCATATACCTCCTGTAGCATTAGCTTATTAGATATACAGTATTGCGGTATTGCGCTTCTCTGTGGCTGTGCAATACTGTACAAGTATGAATCAGGCCCAGTGTTGTAACTAAGGGAAAACAGGAAGCTGGGTGCTGAAGAGCAGGATAATGTGTTGCTTTAGTGTGTAGATAACAATATCAGGAGCTTAGAAAGTCAGGCTTGGTGTAGACCCAGGGCATTCTGAGACTTGTAGGTAAATAACAAGTGATGGTGTCCTGCCTCTGATTCACTAAAAAGACCAGCTTTAGGGGCAGATGTATCAAGCCTGGTGAAGTGATACAGTGGAAGGTGATAACGCACCAGCCAATCAGCTCACAACTTCCATGTTACAGGCTGGGTTTGAAAAATGACAATTAGGAGCTGACTGGCTGGTGCTTTATCACCTTCCACTTTATCATTTCACCAGGCTTACTAAATCTGCCCTTTAGTGAGCCCTAATTGCCTGAAGTAAGCAGAGCTGACATAGGAGCTCATTGTAATATTGGGCCTAAATGCTTGTGAACTACTATACCGTGCTCGCTTTTACTTTTTTGTTGTCAAAGTTGTAACACTTTTATATTATGCTCTACCTGTTCTTATCTTATCATATACATTTTGCAGATGACCTAGCAGGAGAAAAATCAGTCAGCACCAACTCAGAGCTTTCAAGCGTAAGGTCAGATATCTTGGCCATCCGTCAACAGCTACGTGAGATTACTGAGAAAAGCAGCAGAAACAAAGATGCCCTGGACAAGCTGCAAGAAGCTGATGGCCTTCTGGATGCTAAGCAAAACCAAATGAAAAATAACATGGACACTAATTCTCTGACAATTAATAGAGTCAATCAAACATTACAGGTATATAACAGTTATGTCTCCAGTTTACAACAAGACACCACCAGTCTGCAGACAAATCTTCAAAGCCAGATGCAATCAACTAGCATGATCACTATGAGTATAAGTAACTTAAACTTGACACAAACCCAGCAGAGAAATGTTCTAAGCACATTGCAGAGATCTGTGGATGATACCAGCCAAGCTATCCAACGTATCAAGAACGAATTCGGGAGCACGCAGCAAGCCTTTTTCCAAGCCAAAAAGGATACAGAACAGTTGAAGGAAAGAGTCCAAAGCTTACAAAGTGTTGCGGCAAATAACTCAGCTCTTGTTAAGGCCAACAATGAGAGTGTAGAAGATATGAACAATCAGCTCACCACTGTTAGCAGCCAGATTGACAATATTACAGTTATTGCCCAGACAAATGAACAGAACCTGAAGGATCTTCAGGATTTTCACAAAGAATATGAGAATAGGATAAATAACAAATTCAACTCTTTAGAAGAGCGTTTCCAGAAATTTGAGGACGATATAGTAGGTATTATTAGTAACATTAGCCATACTGCCCATCACCTAAGGACGCTGACTACCAACCTCAATGATGTAAGGACAACTTGCACCGAGACACTGAGTAAGCACTCAGAGGAGTTAATGCAGCTGAATAACTCTCTCACCAATATTCAGCAGGACACTTCTTCTCTTGGGAGTCAACAGGATACAATGAGACAAAGGTTAGATAATGAAGTAGCCAATTTATCAGTAATTATGGAAGAAATGAAGGTGGTGGATTCAAAACATGGACAACTGATAAAAAATTTCACTATATTGCAAGGTAAGATATATGCCCCAGGTGCAAGTACATTTATACATGTATGTGCTAGTGGTTTATGGGCCTAATTCAGTAAGGATTGTAAATGCAAGGCATTGCATACCACCTCCTTCCTGCATTTGCCATTACTCCTGTGATGAACATCGTGACCATCAGTGGCAATGTTCATCTGCGGCGACAGGTTGAATTTACTCAGGCTTGCCGTCGCAGGTGGCCTTGTGAGCCCAAGGAAACTGCGTCCACGATGCAGTGTTTGGTCTCATCCCTTCCCCCCAAATGTCTCTGTCAATCAAGCAGAGCCATTTGTATACCTGTGATTCAATCGCAGGACTCATGCTACACATGCGCAGAACGGGTCCTATGCATGTGCAGTTTACCCACCATCTCGATTGTGATCCTTACTGAATCACCCCCTACTGTATGTGACAAGCCCTGAAATTGAGAGAGACCAGCCTCTGTCTTTGCACCACACAGCAAAGAAAAGATGAGAAGGGACTTCAACAACTGGGACTGTGATCTCTCGGTGCTATGAGACCAATACATTTTAGTAACTCTGTCCTGTATTGCAGCATGCAGACACAAATGTATTCCATTCAAGTGTCATAAATGTATATAATTTCTTGTAATATTTGCTAATAGTTCACTTCTCCACATGGCTTGCAACTATTGTTGCTGCTGAAAACCTTTGTTGGTACAAGTTGTACAATCCATCATACAGTGGTCCTGATTTAGAGATGGATGCAAATGCAGCTGCAAGTGCTGTTTTCTCCACAACAAAACTTCTGATATCAGTTAGTGAATCTGCCACTCAGAAATGAGAAGAGATGCCGACCGGAGTGACCGCAACTCAGACGCAATTGCATATGCAGCCTAAACGCAAAGGGAGACATCGACTGCTTGAGTAGGTCTATGGCTACGTAGACTGACCACGGCAATTGTCACGCAGGCGCCATGTTTTTGTACGTTAGAGCCCCAGCTGACGTCAGATACATGCCCATGGGATCACACCAGGCAAGTTTTTAAATAACTGCCAGTTAGATTAAAAAATATATTCTCCTGCCCCGTCCTCTGACACAATAACAATATAAAAAATCTGCACTCTTTTATAATATACTGTATTTGCCAACAGTCCAGGATAGTCCCAGTATTTCCTGCACCGCATGTGTGCAGACTGCAGCTAATGTTCTCAGCTGTAAATCCTTTCCATCCTCCCTGAATCTGCATCTGTAAGAACAAGGCAATGTAAAGTGCTCCTTTGTATTTCAACAGTAGCTTCTATAGAAAGATGTTACCCTGACATGATATTTAGAGGAGACAAAGAGGAGGGGTATGTTGTGTGGAGCACCAGCTACATAAGCTTGGATTCTAAAGGGTTGATGCAGTGCCGTAACTAGACATTTTAGCGCTGTGTGCAAGAAACAGCATCGCCATCATAGGGATCTAGTTAGGGAATCCCAATTTCGTAACAATAGAAAAAAATGTGCTTACCTAAAGATCCTTCTAAGGGTATATGCACCAGTAGTGATCCTATTCCTTCTGTGGCTGCAGTGGGAGTGATTACATATTCCTTTGCGGGATATTTATAGTGAATTAACTGTGACATCATTTCCTGTGTGAAATGTTAGTAACTGAAATTATATTTAGCTAACTGCTGTGTTAAAATGCTCCTAGTGTAAATAAACTCCACCAAGGGGTTCTTTAGAAAACCGGATTAGGATGGTTGTACTCACAAATCTTTATTTCTAATAGTGGCATCTGAACTTAAGTGGGGGCACAAACCTACCCGCTATTTCTGGACTTCCGGGGCTATCAGCCTGGTGGAACACATATCTGTGTTCCACAGGCCCTCTCCTCCTAATGGTAATGCCTCCTGAGTCTATTTCCTGGTGGAACGCGCATACACACTCCCACGGCCGCTGCTTCTGGGTTGGACATTGGGTGGGTGGAGCGCATGCTGCATTCCATCTGCATCCAATGTCTGCACACCAACCCATAATTGGCGGAACGCCCCATGTTGGGGCCCGGACACTCCCCCAGCAATAACTTCACAATGCCCCAAAGGGATCCCTGTGGGATAAAACAATTTGCTATACCCTGCAGGACCATGCTTGCGGGATGCAGGAGCATTTTAGTTTAAGTGCATCATATATGCTATATTTTCATATATGCTATATTTGTTTACTTAGGGCAACGTGTTAAGTTTCTTGTGAATTAAATAAAGTGTTAAATGATATGAGTGTAGTGTACTAGTATTAATCTAGATATGGGTGCAATGTAATGTTGTGATAATCTTCTATATAAAGAGTGCACTAGACCCACTCTAATTATGTGGGTGTGTGTGAACCATATAGATATCAAAATGCATTACTAGACAGGTATGACGTCATTTAAACAAAGGCTCAATTACATAAATTATTTAGTGTTATTTAATAATAATAATAATAATAATTATTATTATTATTATTATGATTTTCATACTGAAAGATTTTTTTGAGTTATAGAATTCCCAACCTGGTCCCTACCGTTTACAAACAACACCAAGGGCCAAATGTAATAGAGTGAGAGTTTCAGAAAGTGAGAGATTTGGTAAGGTTATTAATTTTTTTTTAAAGTGGCAATCATTTACACTGCAAAACCAGGTGGATCTTGCAGTGTAAATGATTACCACTTTAAAAAAAACTGCAAGACCTTACCAAATCTCTCACTTTCTGAAACTCACACTCTATTACATTTGGCCCTAAGAGTATAGAAATCACAATTGACAAACTATAGAGAATGATGGTACATTCAGAGAAACGACACCACAGTACATCAATTCCCTCATTCAATCCACCTGGGTGGAGAGTGTTCAGAGTGTAGAACCGGAATGACTCACGTTTAGGTTTCACATATTCGAGAATTGTAAAAGATCCGTCACCTCCAATTTATGTAACTCTGAAACATGACAGGGTAAACTATGCGTTTTCACATTTATTTTTTCTATTCCGTAAATGTTCTTGTATTCATAGCTTTACTGGTCTTTTTGTTTTCCCCACGTATGCTAGACCGCAGCTACACTGGATTCTGAAAACTACAAAAGTAGTATTACGTGACACAGCTTCTTTTAAGGTGTCTTTAAAACCAGTGCCAAGATGCCACTGATACGGGTTTTTTTTCTCCATATGTTTGCAGCAGATACATTTCCTGCATGGAAAGCAACCTGCTCTTTTAGTAAGAAAGGGGACACAATTATTACTAGTGGTATTGTGTTTTAGTCTACTTGGGGCCAATATCAATTTTACATTGGGAGCTCTCTTGTAAACTAAATGAGGTTTTTCGGGTTGGTTAGGACCCAATATCGGTTCTTTCAAGAGGATTTTCCAGTGTTTATTTAAATCTTTCTGATGGTGTGGCTGTCCCTATTAAATTGTGTGATGAATGGTTTGTTGATCTCTTGTTTTCTACAGTAGTGGATTTTTTAGTCATTAGTTCCTCTCTTGATTGGACAGAAGCTTTCTCTATTGCTGTATGAATCAGTAGAGGGACACTTTCTCTCAAGAAACCGATTTTTCAACATGGAGGACTATTGACAAAAGTCTTTCATGTTACAATTCTTCTGTAATCGTGAGAATAAGGCACATTGTTCTTCCAGGGCAGATAGTGACAGCTGGATGCAGGGATAAAACTGTTTGTATTGACCTCCTTGAAATGTGTAATGGTCCTAATAGTGCCATCCACATTTCCTTTCAAGACTAAATCAAGATAATTAATGGAACTTTTATGCAGTTTGTGGGTGAAGTGTAAGTTATAATCATTCGTATTCAGATGTAGGACAAATTGTCCGATGCTACATAGGTCCCCATGCCAAACAAATATCAATTAATCGATATATCGATGATAAAATTTTATATGGTTGGACTCAAAAGATGTACCATACAGAAAAGACTCCTCTCATTTTCCCATTAGCAAATTGGCATATGATGGGGCAAACTTGGTCCCCATCGCGGTGCCTTGTTGCTGTAGGAAAAACTAGTTGTTGAACTCAAAATAATTATGTTGTAGAATAAAACAAATACTTTTAAAGGATAAAAGAGACCTCTGCCTGTTACATATAGTTACTGTACATAGTTTATGAGGTTGAAAAAAAAAACAATTTGTCAATCGAGTTCAACCTATTTGTGGTCTCCTGCGCTGTAATATTTTTAGGACCAATTTTAATCTATTGTGAAAGTCGGGCGTTTTGTTTATTCCTCTTTTTTTAACTATAGTGCATGGTCTACCCACCATAACCCTTTATATCCTTATCCATTAGGATTTTATCTAGCCCGTTCTTAAAAGTACTGACCGAGTCTGCCATTACTGCTCTATCTGGTGTCACAACTGAGGGTTTAAGCTGACAGGAGGAAGCCTCAGTTGTAGGGGCTGGAATGAAGTTAAACTTAGATGGTTTAATCAGACCCCTGGACATGTAAGTGTGGAAGGAAACCCGAAGGTGTGACCATGACAAGCTAGTTAAAAGTCAAATGAAAGTTTATTAAACAGACTCCGTATAATCACAACAGTGTTCACAGTCAGTATTAGCAGTGGCAGATAATACAGTTCCTGGATCACTAAACCATAGAAGGTATAACAGGGCACTGGTAGGTTGCAGAACAGATGTTCTAGTCCTTGGGTAGAATAACCTTACCAGGCCAGGCAGTAGTAGTGGAGACAACCGAGGAACACGCCAGTAGGTGTATAAGATGATGCTGGTAACTGGAATGCACTGAAGGAGTCACTGGACGGAACCAGCCAGATGGTGGAGATACGGAGTTAAAACTGAAAGATGCTAGGGTGCGTGGAAACAGATGAAATGAAATGAAGAGTGGTTACCGGTGGTAGTGGATACTGCTGGTAAGTAGAAATCCGCTGGGAGAACACCGGCTCTTTAAGGAGGCTGAATTCTGTTGGAAGCAGGTTGCTGGAAACAGATGGGTTAATAGCTGAAAGCTTGGAAGCTGGAAGCAAACGAGGTAATAGCTGAAAGCTGAAGCAGTCACAGAGGATTGCAGAGTCAGGCTGCACCGCAGGATGGAAAGCAGGTGCGGGTCTCTTTGTGGATGCTGGAGACAGGAGCTGGAACCTGGAGAAACAAACCACAGGAGAGAGAGACTGGAACAAGGTATGACATTCAAAGCACTGACATCTATCTGGCCTAGACACAGGATACTTATACCTGCTGCTATGCAGGCATTGGCTAGGCAATTATGCAGATTCCAGAGATGGTGGATTGGAGGAATTGGAGCATGTGATCAAATCCAACATGGCTGCGCCCATGCTGGAACCTGGAGGGAAAACTGGTTTGTAATGAAATGTGCAAACATAGTGATAATGGCGGCGCCGGCCGCGGAGGACAGGAGACGCCAGACGACAGCTACATGCTGAGACACCTGGAGGGCAGCAGAGACCGCGGCAGGCATGATACATGATTCTGAGAACCTGCAGCAATAACACAGTAACGGCGGCGGAGGACGGGAGACGCCATGTTGGATTCAAACATGGCGCCGCTGTGGTAGTGTCTTAGAATGACAGGAGGGATGTGCAGAGTGTTGACACAGATGAGGTCCGGATTTGGAACGCTGGGCCAGTCTCAGAAGACACCTAAACGGCAGGTAATGGCGTCCAGATACCCGGATCGTGACATCACCCCCCCCTTTAGGAGTGGCCCCAGGACACTTCTTAGGCTTTAAAGGAAACTTTGAGTGGAAATTTCGGACCAAGGCAGGAGCATGGACATCTGAGGCATTGGTCCAAGAGCGTTCTTCAGGCCCATAGCCCTTCCAGTCAATGAGATACTGTAACTGACCGTAACGGAAACGTGAGTCCAAAATCTTGGCCACCTCGTACTCGACTCCCCGTTGAGTCTGAACTTTGGGAGCTGGAGGAAGTTCGGAATGAAACCGATTTAGGATCAGCGGTTTCAACAAGGAAACATGAAATGTCCTGGGTATTTTCAAGAAGGGTGGTAACTGTAATCTGTAGGCAACAGGATTGATGACTTGTTCAATCTTGAAGGGACCGATGTAGCGAGGTGCAAATTTCATGCTGGGAACTCTCAACCTCAAATTCTTCGTGGACAACCACACACGATCACCCACCTTGAGAGCAGGAACCGCTCTACGCTTCCTATCGGCAAACTTCTTATACCTGGATGAGGCTTTAAGCAGGGCTGCGCGGACGTTCCTCCAGTTATTTGAAAACTGACGCAAGGTGACATCCACTGCTGGAACAGAAGTTGCGGGAAGCGGTTGGAATTCTGGGACTTTAGGGTGGAATCCATAATTAATGAAGAATGGTGTAGAAGAGGATGAGGAATGGTATTGATTGTTGTGGCTGAACTCGGCCCAAGGAAGGAGTTGAACCCAGTCATCTTGAGAGGAAGACACATATATACGGAGGAAGGCCTCCAAGTCCTGATTCACCCTCTCGGTTTGACCATTGGTCTGAGGATGGTAAGCCGTGGAAAACTTTAACTTGACTTGGAGGGCTTGACACAAACTTCGCCAAAATTTGGCTACAAATTGTACTCCACGATCCGAGATGATCTCTTCAGGAAG
The DNA here is from genome assembly GCF_028390025.1 of Pseudophryne corroboree. Lineage (NCBI taxonomy): Eukaryota > Metazoa > Chordata > Amphibia > Anura > Myobatrachidae > Pseudophryne > Pseudophryne corroboree. Next base: position 627,891,588 of record NC_086448.1, read on the forward strand.
ACCGTGAAGTCGGAAGATCTCTTGTATAAATACTTGAGCCAACTTGGAAGCTGACGGAAGACCGGTGAGAGGGATGAAATGTGCCATCTTGGTGAACCGGTCAACTACCACCCAGATGGTATTAAACTTGTTGCAGATAGGTAGATCGGAAACAAAGTCCATCGACAAATCTGTCCATGGTCGACGGGGAACAGATAATGGAACCAGTTGCCCCGCAGGCGACTGGCGGGAGACTTTGTGTTGGGCACACTTTGGGCAGGAGGCAATAAATTCCATAACGTCCTTCTTCAGAGTTGGCCACCAGTAGGACCTAGAAATAAATTCAAGGGTTTTCTGAATGCCTGTATGTCCAGCAAAACGGGAAGCATGGGCCCAATGCATGAGCTTCTTCCTTAGAACTGGCTTAACAAAACTTTTCCCTAGTGGAGGCGTAGAGTCCATCCCTACCGTGGAGAATGCCAACGGATTAATAATAGGATGCTTGTCTGCAGACTCGGACTCATTTTCTTGCTCCCATGAGCGGGAAAGGGCATCGGCCTTACGATTCTGAGAACCCGGACAGAACTGGAGTTTAAAGTCAAACCTAGAGAAGAAAAGTGCCCATCTGGCCTGACGAGGATTCAGACATTGTGCGCCTTTGAGATATAAAAGATTTTTGTGGTCGGTAAGTATGGTGATTGAGTGGGAAGCTCCCTCCAACAGGTATCTCCACTCCTCCAGAGCGAGCTTGATGGCCAGCAACTCCTGATCGCCAATGGCATAGTTGCGCTCAGCTGGGGAGAACTTCCGGGAGAAGAAACTGCAAGGATGTAGATGTCCATCTTTGGCCCTCTGGGATAACACTGCTCCTACTCCAACGGAGGAGGCATCTACCTCTAAGATAAAAGGAGAGTCGTGTCGGGCTGTTTCAGAACTGGTGCAGAGATGAACCGTTGCTTCAGAAGGTGAAAGGCCTGCGTAGCTTCCTCGGACCACTTGGACGGATTAGCACCTTTCTTGGTTAATGCAGTGATAGGCGCCACAATGGTGGAAAAGTCTTGTATAAATTTTCTATAATAATTGGCGAACCCTAAGAACCTCTGGACCCCCTTGAGGGTTAAGGGTATAGGCCAATTCTGGATTGCTTGGAGTTTCTCAGGATCCATCTCTAGTCCGGAACCGGACACAATGTAACCTAGAAACGGAATGGTTTTAACTTCAAACACACACTTCTCCAATTTACAATAGAGGTGATTGACACGGAGACGGGAAAGAACCTCTTTTACCCAGAAACGATGATCTTCGAGATTATTAGCAAAGATGAGGATGTCATCTAGATAAACCACGACATGGCGGTACAAGATGTCCCTGAAGATCTCATTCACGAAGTGCTGGAAGACTGCTGGAGCATTGCTCAATCCGAAGGGCATGACGAGGTACTCATAATGTCCGTCATGGGTGTTAAAGGCGGTCTTCCACTCGTCACCCTCACGGATTCGGATGAGATTGTAGGCACCCCTCAAGTCCAGCTTTGTAAAAATGGTTGCACCACTAACTCTATCAAAGAGCTCGGTAATCAGGGGTAAAGGGTATCGGTTCTTGACGGTAATGTCGTTCAGACCTCTGTAGTCGATGCACGGACGCAGACCACCGTCTTTCTTCTTAACGAAGAAGAAGCCTGCGCCGGCTGGAGAAGAAGATGGTCGGATGAAACCCTTCGCCAGGTTCTCTTTGATGTACTCTTCCATGGAGTGTGTCTCAGGCAGAGACAACGGATAAGTTCGGCCTCGCGGTGGAACATTCCCTGGAATGAGGTCGATTGGGCAGTCCCATTCTCTATGAGGAGGAAGGATATCAGCAGAGGCTTTACTGAACACGTCCGTGAAGTCTTGATATGGAGGAGGCGGAACATCAGATGACCTGGGGAAGGAAGAACAAACAGGAAGAACTTTGGCTAAACAAGTCTCAGCACAGGAGGGACCCCATGCCAGTATTTGCGTAGTCGTCCAGTCAATCGATGGGTTGTGGAGACGGAGCCATGGAAGGCCTAAAACCACTGGATGTGTGGCTCTTGGAATCACTAGAAAAGAAATATACTCAGAATGAAAAACTCCCACTCTCAGACGAACTGGAAGAGTCCTTAAGGAAATGACTGCGTCAAAAATCTTGCTGCCATCCACGGCAGTCAAAGAGATGGACGAGGACAGTCTCTCGGTGGGTAGGGACCACCGTTTAACATAAGCTTCGGTTATGAAATTCCCAGCTGCTCCGGAATCAAGGAGGGCAATGATGTTCCTGTAACGTTGAGCAATTTGGAGCGACACTGGGAGGTTACAATCATGAGGAGATGGAGAGGAGATCATTACTCCTAGCCGGCCCTCTCCTTGGCGAGCTAGGATCTGGAGTTTCCCGAACGTTTGGGACAGGCGTTGATAGTGTGCGACGGAGCTGCACAGTAGAGACATTGAGACTCGGAGAGGCGTCTTCGGCGCTCAGCGGGAGATAGACGGGAACGACCAATTTGCATAGGCTCATCCTTGGATGGAGATGGTTGACGAGGAGGAGGAGCAGAAGATTTAGGAACGGATGATCTTCCTCGCTCGGTTGCTCTTTCTCTGAACCGTAGATCAACCTTCGTGCATAGTGAAATTAGCTCATCCAACTTAGAAGGCAAGTCTCTGGTAGCTAACTCGTCTTTAATGCGTTCTGACAAGCCATGCCAGAATGCAGCATACAGGGCCTCGTCGTTCCAGGCCAGTTCAGATGCCAGGATTTTGAACTGTATAAGATACTGTCCCACAGTACGTGTTCCCTGGCGTAGACGGAGAATCTTAGATGAAGCAGAGGAAACCCGGCCCGGCTCGTCGAAGATGTGCCTGAATGATGCTACAAAGTCAGTATAGGAGGACAGCAGGGGATCAGACTTCTCCCATAACGGTGATGCCCAATCAAGGGCTGAGCCACTGAGGAGAGAAATAATATAAGCAACTTTGGTACGGTCACTGGGGAAGTTGCCAGATTGAAGCTCAAAATGGATTTCACATTGGTTGAGAAATCCCCTGCAGAACCTTGGAGATCCGTCAAATTTTGCTGGCGTTGGAAGATGAAGATGTGGTATGGAAATGGGCAAGGTGGGTGGGGTTACAGCTGGAGTCACTGTGGTGGACGCACCAGACGTGCCAGGTCCACGGAGGGTCGTCTGAATCCCATCCAGCCGAGTAGAGAGATCCTGGAGACAGCGGATGATGTGACCTTGTGCAGCCTCCTGATGTTTGAGTCTGGCTGCCAGTTCTTGCATAGGTCTAGCCGCTTGATCCTGGTCTCCGGCTGGATTCATATGGTCAGTGCTTACTGTCACAACTGAGGGTTTAAGCTGACGGGAGGAAGCCTCAGTTGTAGGGGCTGGAATGAAGTTAAACTTAGATGGTTTAATCAGACCCCTGGACATGTAAGTGTGGAAGGAAACCCGAAGGTGTGACCATGACAAGCTAGTTAAAAGTCAAATGAAAGTTTATTAAACAGACTCCGTATAATCACAACAGCGTTCACAGTCAGTATTAGCAGTGGCAGATAATACAGTTCCTGGATCACTAAACCATAGAAGGTATAACAGGGCACTGGTAGGTTGCAGAACAGATGTTATAGTCCTTGGGTAGAATAACCTTACCAGGCCAGGCTGTAGTAGTGGAGACAACCGAGGAACACGCCAGTAGGTGTATAAGATGATGCTGGTAACTGGAATGCACTGAAGGAGTCACTGGACGGAACCAGCCAGATGGTGGAGATACGGAGTTAAAACTGAAAGATGCTAGGGTGCGTGGAAACAGATGAAATGAAATGAAGAGTGGTTACCGGTGGTAGTGGATACTGCTGGTAAGTAGAAATCCGCTGGGAGAACACCGGCTCTTTAAGGAGGCTGAATTCTGTTGGAAGCAGGTTGCTGGAAACAGATGGGTTAATAGCTGAAAGCTTGGAAGCTGGAAGCAAACGAGGTAATAGCTGAAAGCTGAAGCAGTCACAGAGGATTGCAGAGTCAGGCTGCACCGCAGGATGGAAAGCAGGTGCGGGTCTCTTTGTGCTGGAGACAGGAGCTGGAACCTGGAGAAACAAACCACAGGAGAGAGAGAGACTGGAACAAGGTATGACATTCAAAGCACTGACATCTATCTGGCCTAGACACAGGATACTTATACCTGCTGCTATGCAGGCATTGGCTAGGCAATTATGCAGATTCCAGAGATGGTGGATTGGAGGAATTGGAGCATGTGATCAAATCCAACATGGCTGCGCCCATGCTGGAACCTGGAGGGAAAACTGGTTTGTAATGAAATGTGCAAACATAGTGATAATGGCGGCGCCGGCCGCGGAGAACAGGAGACGCCAGACGACAGCTACATGCTGAGACACCTGGAGGGCAGCAGAGGCCGCGGCAGGCATGATACATGATTCTGAGAACCTGCAGCAATAACACAGTAACGGCGGCGGAGGACGGGAGACGCCATGTTGGATTCAAACATGGCGCCGCTGTGGTAGTGTCTCAGAATGACAGGAGGGATGTGCAGAGTGTTGACACAGATGAGGTCCGGATTTGGAACGCTGGGCCAGTCTCAGAAGACACCTAAACGGCAGGTAATGGCGTCCAGATACCCGGATCGTGACATCTGGTAGGGAATTCCAAACACGTATTGTCCTTACTGTGAAGAAACTTTTTTCGCCTCTGTGTTGTTTCCCTGAATCTAACTCAAGTGTGGTCTGTACAGCTTCCAGTCCTCTATTATGTGGAATGGATGAGTACAATGCATGTACATCCACAGTTAGCCAGTAGTTGTCTGGAGACCACACAAAATCTTTAAGTGCCAAGAGCAAACCAGTTGAGTCTTTAAGTTAAGACCTTAAGTTTTTAACATATGGCTGTAGCTTAAGGTCGATGAAATGGGATAAATTTGAGGTCAGAAATGATGGGTCTTCCTGGTGGACAGTTTTTATCCTTGTGAACCTTAGAAAGATGATAAAACACAGGGATCTGTGGATGTGTTATAAACAAATAATTAAACTGGTCTTGACAGATAAGATTGTCTTTCCTTGATCCATTAAGTAAACCAGATAGTTCTTCTAGATATGGACCAGTAGGGTCACTTGAGAGTCTGATATACAGTACAGTATGTGTCCCTGTCATTTAAAATCTTGGAGGCTTCGGCGAGGTACAGTAGGTTTCTCTGTCCTGCAACACTACCGCACCTCCTTTATCTGCTGTTTTTATAATTATTGGTTGTCTTTAGTTGTGAAATTTGTTAAGGTTGGCGTTAGGGAAATTTGGTTGGATTTTTATCTTTCTAAAGTCATGCTTAACCAGGCTATAAAAGATGTCTAAGTGACTGCCCCTTGATTCCACTGGATAAAACTTTGAAGGCACGGATACCAGGGGTTTTGTTTTTAATATGGATGGAGAGTTCGTAACTGTTTTGTTTTTTTAAATGACGCTGAACAGTCAAATTTCTAATATATTTGTTAAGGTTGTTTCCCTTACTGATCCATCACGTACCATGGGCCTAATTCAGACCTGATCGTAGCAGCAAATTTGTTAGCAGATGGGCAAAACCATGTGCACTGCAGGGGGGGCAGATATAACATGTGCAGAGAGAGTTAGATTTGGGTGGGGTGTGTGCAAACTGAAATCTAAATTGCAGTGTAAAAATAAAGCAGCCTGTATTTACCCTGCACAGAAACAATATAACCCACCCAAATCGAACTCTCTCTGCACATGTTATATCTGCCCCCCCCCCCCCCCTGCAGTGCACATGGGTGGTCATTCCGAGTTGATCGCTAGCTGCATTTGCTCACAGTGCAGCGATCAGGCTAAAAAATGGCAGTTCTGCGCATGCATATGCTGCGTAATGCGTGACATACGGGCACAATGAACGATACAGTTTTGCACAGAGTCTAGCAATGCATTTCTGTCGCACTGGTTGCCGCAGAGTGATTGACATGAAGTAGGCGTTTCTGGGTGGCAACTGACCGTTTTCAGGGAGTGTTCGGAATAATGCAGGCATGCCAGGGAAAATGCAGGCTGGGCGAACGCTGGGCGGGTGTGTGACGTTAAATCCGGAACTGAATAGTCTGAAGTGATCGCAAGCGCTGAGTAGGTTTTGAGCTACTCTGAAACTAAACAAACATTTTTTGCAGGCGCTCTGCGATAAAAACGTTTGCACTTCTGCTAAGCTAAAATACACTCCTGCTAAAAACTGCTAGCGATCAACTTGGAATGACCCCCATGGTTTTGCGCATCTGCTAACAAATTTGCTGCTACGATCAGGTCTGAATTAGGCCCCACCTCATGATGAAAACACAAACGCTCCTGAAAATCAGACAATTTACATCACAATATTATTCACAACCAAAACGGTATAACATTATAGACATAAGGAAAAAGGAACAGGCCTCATTCAGGGAAGGAAAACTGTAGAGGTGAAAAGGTGATAACATACCAAAAAGCAGGGACGCAACTAGGGTGGTGCAGATGATGCTGAGCACACAGCACATTTGCCCTGTGGGTGCACCGATCACCTGCCTATGTATGCGCCATTGCCAGCTGCCACATTGGGCGCTGTAATGTACAATATACATTACAACATATACATTACAACATGCAGCGCTGCAGCTGCCTGCCCCGTGTGCTCCACCACCCCGTCGTCTCCGGCAGGGACTGAGAGACATGATGTCTCTCTGGGAAGGGTGGGCGATGAGTTGTAAAGGGGCTCTACTAGCGTGGCAGCAGGATAGAGAATAACACTAGAGAGGGATCACATGGCAAGAGGCAGGAGTAAGTTGGCAAAAAACATTGGTCACCGATATGTGGCTCTCCATTCTTGGTGAATTGCACCTAGCCTTGAAATATTGGTAAAACAGTTGTTTACATGAAAGATGAGTACACTGTATCTGACGTTTTCTAACACCAAAAAATATACAATTAATTGTAGTTAAAAAAAAAAAAGTAACTTTCTGTATAATCAATATTAATTGTGGGTATTGTGGGTCGCAGCAAGTAAAGTACTACCTTTTTTTGTGCGCATTCCAATCCAAGCAAATATTCCTCCTGCAGACCTTTATTTATTTATTTTTTATATTTTAAGTATTCTTCTTGTGTGAGCTATTTTGAGGATATTTTACATTGGTCATTTTCAGCAATCAAATTACAAGTATAGTACCAGGCACTCAATTCTGGCAGAGGGCACTGCCAAAAAGTACTTTAATAAAGTTGAAAATAAAAAGGCAATGCTAAGGATAATCTATATAATAAAATCAAGTGAGAGACTGAGTAAGAGGTGGAGAAAGAGGAGGCAAAAAAGAGTGGGGGGGGGTGTCAGAAAGTGGAAAAATATCCCAGGCAAGCGAGGGACAACATCGTGTATTTTCCTATGAAACTGAAGCAGGATGAAAATGTAAAGAATTGGGACACTGGCCTATGACAGCGATAAGGTTTTCATTTCGGGATAAACCAGGGTATACGTCATTCTATTTTCAAACATTTTTGGACAGATTTGATATAAGAGTTACCTTTTTGGCTATTTTTTTCTCTCTTACGTCCTAGAGGATGCTGGGGACTCCGTAAGGACCATGGGGTATAGACGGGCTCCGCAGGAGACATGGGCACTATAAAGAACTTTTAGTATGGGTGTGCACTGGCTCCTCCCTCTATGCCCCTCCTCCAGACCTCAGTTAGATTTTGTGCCCAGAGGAGATAGGGTGCATTACAGAGGAGCTCTCCAGAGTTTCTCTAAATAAAGAATTTTGTTAGGTTTTTTATTTTCAGGGAGCACTGCTGGCAACAGGCTCCCTGCATCGTGGGACTGAGGAGAGAGAAGCAGACCTACTTAAGTGATAGGCTCTGCTTCTTAGGCTACTGGACACCATTAGCTCCAGAGGGAGTCGGAACGCTGGTCTCACCCCGCAGTTCGTTCCGGAGCCGCGCCGCCGTCTTCCTCGCAGATCCAGAAGATAGAAGCCGGGTGAGTATAAGAAGAAAAGAAGGCTTCAAGGTGGCAGAAGACTTCAGATCTTCACTGAGGTAAGCGTGCAGTGGTAACGCTGCGTGCCATTGCTCCCACACAAGACACACACACGGAACAGGCACTGATGGGTGCAGGGCACAGGGGGGGCGCCCTGGGCAGCAATAAACCTCGGGTATGGCTTTTCTGGGTACATTAGGCTGCGGAGACAGTAAATGTAAAGATCCCCCGCCATTTTTTACATGTTGAAGTGGGACCGAAGCCTGCCGCTGGAGGGGGCGGAGCTTGATCCCTCAGCACTAACAGCGCCATTTTCTCCACAGAACGCTGCAGAGAAGCTGGCTCCCCGGACTCTCCCCTGCTGAACTCGGTGACAGAGGGCTGAAAAAGAGGGGGGGGGGGGGGCAATTTCTAGGCGCAGTGAGTTTTACACATTGTTTGTGCATAAGAAAAGCGCTATCTGGTGATTTTCCAGTGTTAACTAGGCGCTGGGTGTGTGCTGGCATACTCTCTCTCTGTCTCTCCAAAGGGCCTTGTTGGGGAATTGTCCCCTTTTAGATATATCCCTGTGTGTGGGGGGGGGTGTCGGTACGTGCGTGTCGGCATGTCTGAGGCGGAAGGCTCGTCCAAGGAGGAGGTGGAGCGAATGAGTGGTGTGTCTCAGTCGGCAACGCCGACTCATGAATGGATGGACATGTGGTATATGTTAAATGCAACTGTGGCCTCATTACATAAGAGACTGGACCTGGTAGAGTCCAGGGAAAAGGCTGGGAGTCAATCCACGGATTGGTCTAGGTCACAGGGCCCGTCTGGGTCTCAAAAACGTCCCCTATCCCAAATAGCTGACACTGATACCGACACGGATTCTGATTCCGGTGTCGACTACGATGATGCAAGATTGCACCCAAGGGTGGCTAAAGGTATTCAGTGTATGATTATTGCAATGAAAGAGGTTTTGCATATCACAGATGACCTGTCACGATCCGGATACTGAGACACCATTTCCCTTCTGGATGTACGTCCTCCATGGGCCTCTGCTGCCACTCCTGTCTCGCTGACCGCCGCACGCCGCATGTTATTCTGCTACTGCGGCCTACATCGCCAGTGTTACACCTTTCCTGTAGTACTTAATTCCCCTTCTTTGTTTGTTCATGGGCGCAGCCATGTTAGACTCCAGTCACATGACATTATTCCTCCTATCCACGGTGCTGGAGTCTTGTCATAATTGCTCAGCCAATCCCTGCTATGCAGCAGGTATAAATATCCGGTCCCAGCTCCCAAAAGATTGTCAGTGCTTTCATTGTCAACAGTGTTTCCAGCCTACAAGCTTCACTACAGACTTTCTCCTGCAATTCCATTCTGCAGACCAGCCTGACTTCCCTGGTGATTACACTCTGCTGTGTAACCCGACTCTCCAGTGTTAACCCCCTACAGCCTACTTTGGATTCCTGTGTTTGAACTTTTGCTTTGCAGTAATCATCCTTCATTCTTCAGTTCCTGCGCACTCCAGCTTCATTCCTCATCTTCCAGCGAACCCCAGCTTCATTCCTCATCTTCCAGCGAACCCCAGCCTCATTTATTGTTTACAGGACGTTCTTCAATATTCCAGGTTACCGGCCTTTACCGATTGTGAACCTAATTATCACGTGTGACTTTCTATTATTCTTTTGCACGTTATTTGACTTTTTATTTAATAAAAGCACTTAAGGAATTCCCAGTTGTCGTGGTCACGCCCTCGGGCATTCTTTGCTGCTGTCAATACGCATGTCCAGGAGTCGCATAGCTCCTCCTAAATTCAAGTACCCGTCAGCCCCTACAACTGAGGCTCCCAGTCACGGTCTCCAGCCCTCAGTTGTGACAGTAAACACTGACCAAATGGATCCAGCCGGAGACCAGGCCCAAGCGCTTAGGCTATTTCAAGAATTGGCAACCCACCTTGAACGTCAGGAGGCTGCTGTAGGCCATGTTGGTCGCTGTCTCCAGGACCTTTCCTCCCGGCTGGATGAAATTCAAGCAGCCCTCCGTGGATCAGGGGCGTCCAGTGTGCCGACTCCAGCGCCTCCGGTGGTGTCCCCACCCACCATACCTGTTCCTGCTCCCTATCTTCACCTGCCGACTCCTGCTAAATACGATGGATCCCCTAAAGCCTGCAGGGGTTTCCTAAACCAGTGCGAGATCCAATTTGAATTGCAACCCAGCAGTTTCCCTACTGACCGCATTAAGGTGGCATACCTTATTTCTCTACTCAGTGGAGCCGCTCTAGACTGGGCCTCACCTATATGGGAAAGGTCTGATGCCCTGTTGTCATCCTATGCAAACTTCGTGGCAACGTTCAGACGAATTTTCGATGAGCCAGGTCGAGTGACATCAGCCTCTTCAGAGATCCTTCGACTGCGTCAGGGGACGCGAACTGTCGGTCAGTATTTGGTGCAATTCCAGACCTTGGCATCTGAAGTCTCCTGGAATGATGACGCTCTTTATGCAGCCTTCTGGGGAGGGCTATCCGAGCGTATCAAAGATGAGCTCGCTGCTAGAGACTTACCTTTAACGTTAAACGAGCTCATTTCCCTCTGCACTAAGGTCGATTTACGGTTCCGTGAAAGGGCTGTTGAACGAGGAAGATCCACATTTCCCAAGATTCCTACTGTTTCCATTCCTCGTCAGCCATCTCCGTCTAGGGAGGAACCTATGCAGATAGGTCGCTCTCGTTTATCTCAGGCAGAGCGTAGTAGACGTCTGGCTGAGCGTCTCTGCTTGTATTGTACCGAATCTTCTCACGTTATCAAGTCCTGTCCCAAGCGTCCGGGACAACCTCAAGTCCTAGCCCACCAAGGAGAAGACCAGCTAGGAGTGACGAATTTCTCTCCATTTCCAAGTAACTGCAATCTCTCCGTTTCTCTGCAGGTGGCTCAGCGTACTAAGAATCTCACTGCCTTATTGGATTCTGGAGCAGCCGGAAATTTTATTACAGAGAGGTTCGTTAAGCAGTGGTCTCTACCCACTGAGAGACTGTCATCACCGATATCTCTAACTGCCGTGGACGGCAGTAGGATTCCTGATGCGGTGATTACCTCCAAGACCCTACCTACCCGTCTGAAGGTAGGGGATCAGCATACAGAGTTGATTTCTTTCCAGGTTATCCCCAGGGCCACCCATCCTGTGGTCCTAGGCCTTCCATGGCTACGTCTGCATAATCCTCAAGTTGATTGGAAGTCGACCCGTATCCTGGCATGGGGTCCTTCCTGCTCTGAGACCTGTCTCCAAAAAGAGCTTCCAGTTCGCCTATCCTCCTACAAGTCTTCTGATGTCCTGTCTCCTCCGTGCCAAGACTCCAAACTACAGTTTTGTCCAGGGTCACCGAATCACAAGGCTGATGCCCTTTCCCGCTCCTGGGAGCAAGAAAATGAGTCTGAGTCTACTGTCAAGCATTATATTGTTGATCCAGTGGCGTTCTCCGCAGTGAGGATGGACTCTATGCCCCCTCCAGGGAAAAATTTTGTGAGGCTGGCTTTCAGGAGGAAGCTCTTGCATTGGGCACATTCCTCTCGCTTTGCCGGACACGCGGGCATACGCAAGACCTTAAAATTCGTTTCCAGGTCAAATTGGTGGCCGACCCTAAAAAAGGACATTGCTGAATTTGTGGCCTCCTGCCCAAAATGTGCCCAGCACAAAGTACCCCACCAGTCACCCACTAGGCAACTGGTTTCCTTGTCTGTTCCTCATCGTCCGTGGGCTCATCCCTCGATGGATTCTGTCATGGATTCCCCACTTCCAAGTTGGCACAAGTCTTCATCCAGAAGTTCCATTCCAGATGGCCAGGTAAACTTAAGAAGTGTCCTGGGGCCACTCCTAAAAGGGGGGGTACTGTCACGATCCGGATACTGAGACACCATTTCCCTTCTGGATGTACGTCCTCCATGGGCCTCTGCTGCCACTCCTGTCTCGCTGACCGCCGCGCGCCGCATGTTATTCTGCTACTGCGGCCTACATCGCCAGTGTTACACCTTTCCTGTAGTACTTAATTCCCCTTCTTTGTTTGTTCATGGGCGTAGCCATGTTAGACTCCAGTCACATGACATTATTCCTCCTATCCACGGTGCTGGAGTCTTGTCATAATTGCTCAGCCAATCCCTGCTATGCAGCAGGTATAAATATCCGGTCCCAGCTCCCAAAAGATTGTCAGTGCTTTCATTGTCAACAGTGTTTCCAGCCTACAAGCTTCACTACAGACTTTCTCCTGCAATTCCATTCTGCAGACCAGCCTGACTTCCCTGATTACACTCTGCTGTGTAACCCGACTCTCCAGTGTTAACCCCCTACAGCCTACTTTGGATTCCTGTGTTTGAACTTTTGCTTTGCAGTAATCATCCTTCATTCTTCAGTTCCTGCGCACTCCAGCTTCATTCCTCATCTTCCAGCGAACCCCAGCTTCATTCCTCATCTTCCAGCGAACCCCAGCCTCATTTATTGTTTACAGGACTTTCTTCCATATTCCAGGTTACTGGCCTTTACCGATTGTGAACCTAATTATCACGTGTGACTTTCTATTATTCTTTTGCATGTTATTTGACTTTTTATTTAATAAAAGCACTTAAGGAATTCCCAGTTGTCGTGGTCACGCCCTCGGGCATTCTTTGCTGCTGTCAATACGCATGTCCAGGAGTCGCACAGCTCCTCCTAAAGTCAAGTACCCGTCAGCCCCTACAACTGAGGCTCCCAGTCACGGTCTCCAGCCCTCAGTTGTGACATGACCCCTCTGTCCCTGAAACGAGGGTATGCATGTATAAGGAGAAGAAACCTGAGGTCACCTTTCCCCCTTCTCATGAGTTGAACGAGTTGTTTGAAAAAGCTTGGGAAACTCCAGATAAGAAACTGCAGATTCCCAAAAGGATTCTTATGGCGTACCCTTTCCCTGCTCAGGACAGGATGCGTTGGGAATCCTCTCCCAGGGTGGATAAGGCTTTGACGCGCCTGTCCAAGAAGGTGGCGCTACCGTCTCCGGACACGGCAGCCCTCAAGGATCCTGCTGATCGCAGACAGGAGACTACTTTAAAGTCTATTTATGTGCATACAGGTGTTTTGCCCAGACCGGCAATAGCATCGGCATGGGTATGTAGCGCAGTTGCAGCATGGACGGATACCTTGTCATATGGCCTTGATACCCTAGACAGGGATACCATTTTATTAACATTAGCTCATATTAAAGACGCGGTCTTATTTATGAGGGACGCTCAAAGAGACGTTGGGCTGCTGGGTTCCAGAGCCAATGCCATGGCTATTTCTGCGAGGCGAGCTCTATGGACCCGCCAATGGACGGGTGACGCAGACTCCAAGAAACATATGGAGGTTTTACCTTACAAGGGTGAAGTGTTGTTTGGGGAAGGGCTCGCGGACCTGGTTGCCACAGCTACCGTGGGTAAATCTACCTTTTTACCTTTTGTTCCCCAACAGCAAAAGAAAACTCCACAGTATCAGATGCATTCCTTTTGGTCGCATAAGGCCAGAAGAGGTCGGGGCTGCTCTTTGCCAGCTTCGCCGCCGGAAAGGGAGGTAGTGTTAGCTGCAATTCAAAAGCTGTGTCAACAGCAGGTGGTGGTCAAGGTTCCCCTGGTTCAACAGGGAAAAGGGCATTATTCAACCCTGTTTGTGGTCCCGAAGCCGGATGGTTCGGTCAGACCCATTTTAAATCTGAAATCCTTAAACCTGTACTTGAAAAAGTTCAAATTCAAGATGGAATCACTCAGAGCGGTCATATCCAGCCTGGAAGCGGGGGATTTTATGGTGTCACTAGACATAAAGGATGCATACCTTCATGTCCCCATATACACTCCTCATCAGGAATACCTGAGATTCGCTGTACAGGACTGTCATTACCAGTTTCAGACGTTGCCGTTTGGGCTTTCCACGGCCCTGAGGATTTTCACCAAGGTGATGGCAGAGATGATGGTGCTCCTGCGCAGACAGGGAGTCACAATTATCCCATATTTGGACGATCTCCTGATAAAGGCGAGATCGAGAGACAATTGCTGGAGAGCGTGTCGCTCTCCTTGAAAGTGCTGCAACAGCACGGTTGGATTCTCAATCTGCCAAAGTCGCAATTGGTTCCAACGACTCGGCTATCGTTCCTAGGCATGATTCTGGACACGGAACAAAAGAGGGTTTTTCTTCCATTGGAAAAAGCCCAGGATCCCCAGAACATGGTCAGAGACCTGCTAAAACCAAAAAGAGTGTCTGTTCATCAATGCACTCGAGTTCTGGGAAAAATGGTGGCAGCCTACGAGGCCATCCCCTTCGGCAGGTTTCATGCGAGGACTTTTCAGTGGGACCTTCTGGACAAGTGGTCCGGGACTCATCTACAAATACATCAGAAAATAACCCTGTCCCCCAGGGCCAGGGTGTCTCTCCTGTGGTGGCTGCAGAGTGCTCACCTTCTAGAGGGTCGCAGGTTCGGCATTCAAGACTGGGTTCTGGTGACCACGGACGCGAGTCTCTGAGGATGGGGAGCAGTTACAAAAGGAAGACATTTTCAAGGAATATGGTCAAGCCAGGAGGCTTGCCTGCACATCAACATACTGGAATTAAGGGCCATATACAACGGCCTACGACTGGCGGAGGATCTTCTTCGGGACCTCCTGGTTCTGATTCAATCAGACAACGTCACAGCAATGGCTCATGTAAACTGCCAAGGCGGGACAAGGAGCAGAGTGGCGATGGCGGAAGCCACCAGGATTCTTAGCTGGGCCGAAAATCACGTAAGCGCTCTGTCAGCGGTCTTCATTCTGGGAGTGGACAACTGGGAAGCAGACTTCCTCAGCAGACACAATCTCCATCCAGGAGAGTGGGGACTTCATCAAGAAGTTTTTGCAGAGATAACAGGTCTTTGGGGAATTCCTCAAATAGACATGATGGCGTCACGCCTCAACAAGAAGCTTCGGAGGTATTGTGCCAGGTCACGGGACCCTCAGGCAGTAGCAGTAGACGCCCTAGTGACACCATGGGTGTTTCGGTCGGTCTATGTGTTTCCTCCTCTTCCTCTCATCTCAAAAATATTGAGACTCATAAGACTAAAGAGAGTGCAGGCAATACTCATTGTCCCAGACAGGCCTCGAAGGGCCTGGTACTCAGATCTTCAGGAAATGCTCACAGAAGAACCGTGGCATCTTCCTCTCAGGGAGGACCTGTTTCAGCAGGGGCCATGTGTGTTCCAAGACTTACCGCGGTTACGTTTGACGGAATAGCGGTTGAACACCGGATCCTAGCTGAGAAAGGTATTCCGGAGGAAGTCATACCTACTCTCCTCAAGGCTAGGAAGGAGGTGACGGCAAAGCATTATCACCGTATCTGGAGGAAGTATGTATCTTGGTGTGAAGCCAAGAATGCTCCTACTGAAGATTTCCATCTGGGCCGTTTTCTCCACTTTCTACAGACAGGAGTGGATATGGGCCTGAAGTTAGGCTCCATTAAGGTTTAGATTTCGGCCCTGTCTATCTTCTTTCAGAGAGAATTGGCTTCTCTCCCAGAGGTTCAGACGTGTGTGAAGGGAGTGCTGCACATCCAGCCACCTTTTGTGCCCCCAGTGGCACCGTGGGATCTTAACGTGGTCTTAAACTTCCTGAAGTCTCACTGGTTTGAACCTCTTCAAACAGTTGAATTAAAATTTCTCACGTGGAAGGTGGTCATGTTATTGGCCTTGGCATCTGCAAGGCGGGTGTCCGAATTGGCGGCCTTGTTCCACAAGAGCCCCTATTTAATTTTCCATGCGGATAGAGCTGAGTTGAGGACGCGTCCTCAGTTTTTGCCTAAGGTGGTTTCTTCTTTTCATATGAACCAACCTATTGTGGTTCCTGTGGCTACGGGGGACTGGGAGGACTCCAAGTCCCTGGATGTAGTCAGGGCCTTAAAGATTTATGTAGCCAGGACAGCTAGGGTTAGGAAAACAGAGGCTCTGTTTGTCCTGTATGCAGCCAACAAGGTTGGCGCTCCTGCTTCTAAGCAGACTATAGCTCGCTGGATCTGTAACACGATTCAGCAGGCTCATTCTACGGCTGGATTGCCGTTACCAAATTCAGTAAAGGCCCATTCCACTAGGAAGGTGGGCTCTTCTTGGGCGGCTGCCCGAGGCGTCTCGGCATTACAACTTGGCCGAGCAGCAACTTGGTCGGGTTCAAACACTTTTGCAAAGTTCTACAAGTTTGATACCCTGGCTGAGGAGGACCTTGCGTTTGCTCAGTCGGTGCTGCAGAGTCATCCGGACTCTCCCGCCCGGTTTGGAGCTTTGGTATAAACCCCATGGTCCTTATGGAGTCCCCAGCATCCTCTAGGACGTAAGAGAAAATAAGATTTTAAACCTACCGGTAAATCTTTTTCTCCTAGTCCGTAGAGGATGCTGGGTGCGGACTAAATCTGCAAGACTTGTATATAGTTATTGCTTTCATATGGGTTATGTTGCAGTTGGAATCGGTCTTTGACTGATACTGTTTTTTTTGTTCATACTGTTGACTGGTTGTGTATATTCCAGGTTATATGGTATGATTGGTGTGGGCTGGTATGAATCTTGCCCTTGGATTAACCAAATCCTTTCCTCGTATTGGTGGTCATTCAGAGTTGTTCGCTCGTTGCCGATTTTCGCTATACTGCGATTATCCGTTAACTGCGCATGCGCAATGTTCGCAGAGCGCATGCGCTTAGTTAATTTACACAAAAGTTAGGTATTTTATTCACGGCATCACCAAGCTTTTTCATCGCTGTGTGGTGATCGTAGTGTGATTGACAGGAAGTGGGTGTTTCTGGGCGGAAACTGGACGTTTTATGGGAGTGTGCGGAAAAACGCAGCCGTTCGAGTTCCAAAACGCGGGAGTAGCAGGAGAAACGGGGGAGTGGCTGGGCGAACGCTGGGTGTGTTTGTGACGTCAAACCAGGAACGAAAAGGACTGAGCTGGTCGCAATGGCTGAGTAAGTCTGGAGCTGCTCAGAAACTGCGGGGTAACCGTTACGAGAAAATTAGCGAAGCTTTCGTTCGCAATTCTGCTATGCTAAGATACACTCCCAGTAGGCGGCGGCTTAGCGTGTGTAATGCTGCTAAAAACAGCTAGAGAGTGAACAACTCGGAATCACCCCCATTGTCCACCTCCTCTGGGCACAGTTTTCTAACTGAGGTCTGGAGGAGGGGTATAGAGCGAGGAGCCAGTGCACACCCATACTAAAAGTTCTTTATAGTGCCCATGTCTCCTGCGGAGCCCGTCTATACCCCATGGTCCTTACGGAGTCCCCAGCATCCTCTACGGACTAGGAGAAAAAGATTTACCGGTAGGTTTAAAATCTTATTTTTTTAAGTAGAGTGATTTTTTTCCCCATCAACTATGACAAACAAACCTGGGAATGGTTTCAGCGGGTCGACTTTTATATGTCCATGGAAGACATTGTTCACTCAGCGTTGGAAAAACGCTCAGATTTTGTAGCCACTTGGTATAGCTGAATGGAATTGAAATCTACCCAGTCCTATGTCACCTATGTGCCACAGTGCCCAGTAAATTACTAAATTTATACTCTCATCAGCCGATTCTCTTGATAGACAACGGAGTACTTTTGATTGCCTGATCTTTCTTAGTGTCCCCATCCCTTTCCCTCTTCCTTTCCCTTTTAGACCCTACACTTAATCCCTTGTCTTGTTTTATATTTCCTCCCTTTAAAGGTAGTTGTTATATTTGTTGATGTTTGCATATTATTCATCGGAGATCTGAACGATACACTGTAACTGAGTGCTTGCTAGGACTGGGCTTTTTTTCCCTAGAATACACTACAGTACCAATGATGCCAACTGTTATAGCATTGTATATCTGTGATCTCAGAATGGATATTTTATGTTAACACTGTATGCATCTTGTGATGACTGCCTTATTAAAACAAAATGAAATAAAGAATTTATTTTAAAAAAAATATGACAAACAAATTGCTTATCAAACAGCTAAAACAATTTGGTATACCTTTTAGGACATTTTACATACCTTCCATCATGGTAGCTTTTCAATACAGCATAATTAGTATAGTAAAATTGTATTTGTTATTTTTAAGTAAATATCATTAAATTTAGAAACTGTAAAACATTTATAGTTTGGTTTCACTGCATTTACTTTGTTTCATAAATGCATTAGTAAATAATTTATATGATCATTTCAGGACCACCAGGTCCTAGAGGACCCAAAGGTGAGAGAGGGCCCCCAGGTCTCATGGGGCCCATGGGACCAAAAGGACAGACTGGAGATAAAGGAGAACAAGGGCCAGCAGGACCGTCTGGTGAAAAAGGCCCTCCTGGATCAATGGGCCCTCCAGGAGAAAAAGGTTCAAAAGGCTCAAGAGGGTCACAAGGAAATAAGGGTCAAAGGGGATCACCTGGAAAAAGTGGCGAACCAGGACCTAGAGGAGAACCTGGATTAACAGGACCACCTGGAATTGCTGGATCACCTGGGCCGAGTGGGCCCCCAGGTCCACAAGGAATTAAAGGAGCCATAGGTGAACCTGGCCTTTCCGGCCTTAGAGGGCCATCGGGCGTACCTGGATTACCTGGTTTGCAAGGGCCGAGAGGACCACCTGGACCTCCTGGAGATGTTGTACGATCTTTATCACTGCATGATGTTTCCACACCAGAATTCACAATAAACCCTTCAGTGCCTGGTAAGAAAAAAAGGAATTTTATTTCTATTTACTATTTTTCTTTCTAACACTATTACACAAAGTACTAAAATAAAGTGGTCAAATTAAATGGTGTTAATATGGTAAAACAAGCATGATAATTTGTTTGACCACTAATAATAGCACCCCTTCTGGTAACATCCTTGGGGGAGAAACATTACATTCTTGTAGTAAAGTACACATTAGACAATATGCTCCATGAGCGATATCGCCTAGTGCTTTCCCTTGACTCCCGAGCAGACGATATAGTGCATACACACTAAACGATATCGCTAACTATATCGTTCAGTGACGTCATCCCATCGCCGGGCCGAACATGCAGTTTTGGATAATATAGTCCAAACTGAGCTTGCATGCAGAGATGATGGCTATATCATTAACGACCTGTGCATACACACCTGGCAATATTACAAATGATATCGCTCAGAAGGGTGAAAAGAGCTATATCGTTTGTATTATCGCATAGTGTGTATCAGGCACCCAAAGCATAATCCGCGATAAACTGCTGCCGGCCCCGCGATAACACATGGGATCGGGGATTTATCCGCGATCCCATGTGGTTTTGTGTGATCACAGGTCTGTTTTTCGGGTGATTGCGGGTCTGTTTTTTGGTGATCGAAACAGACCCTAATTGGATACCGCGATAATGACCATCTGTCAAAAATTTAGATATATGGCTATTTCGATCCACCGAAAATGGATCGCACCCAATTGGATACCTCCCTATGTATCCTAGTCGCATAGCATATTGAGGCTAGATGTATGAGGACACATCTCTAAATCGGTGTAACCTACGGTAATCTGAATGCAGAAATCCTGCAGTGAAATGAGTGCACTGAAAACTCTTTTCCATAGTTTCTCACCCAGACTACAGTGCTGATGCATGGTTGGAAGTAGATTGTGCCTACATTGCTCAAAAGAAGCCTGCACATAGAAATTGTGCATTTTCCCATATACATGATGCATCTCAAGCCTGGCACTGTGTCTGTAGCATGTGTACCTGGTCTGCTACCAGCTGTTGCCAACAGCGAGCACTTGAACCTGCCCCATATTAGTTGCATCAGTTACACCTCCTAATGAGCATGTATCCACTTATGTGCAGGTATGCATAAGACGTATTTAAGGAACATACCTTTCCCGAATTTTGCCTACACTCCATCACATCCCCGCTCTTTCTCTCCTGATCAAAAGGGCGTGTGACTGCATTGCTTGTACTTGCATAAGTCATTTTTGGAACATTCTCTATATGCAAGATATGCTCTTTACATGGTCATATGTTCAATCAGGACCTAATTAAGGGCCACATTGGCCTGGGTCTGAAAACGATCAAGTGCCTATTGTAGCGGAGCAATGCCATCTGGGCATGCCCTGTCCTACACCATCATCCTCATGTCTCCATATAAACGTAAAAGTAGAACATGTGCATCATTTTGTGAGGAAATAGAAACAGTTGTCATTGTTAGGACAGACTCCGATAATCCAGGTAAGCAACAGCAAATAGAAACTAGGACCTTAGATATTAGAACTAGGGACCTAGCAGACAGACTGAGGGACCAGATCACTAAGCACATCCAATAACCTACTAACCTGCCAGGAAGCAGGAGGATATGTTTATATTTTAGGGTCAGACTTTGAGAGCTCATTACATGCAGAAGGATACATACACAGTGATGAGAAGAAGCTGCAGCACTCTGGGACAGTTGCCCTTGGCTGAGGATGTCATCTGATAGAATATAACTTGTGGACCGTGGCTGCATTTCTTGCAGTTTTTTATCTTCTTCTAAATAGGCAGCTGCTACCCCAAAATATCATTCCTTCAGTGGTGACCATTGCCCAGAGACTCAGACCTATAATTTTGATATGCTAATATATTGCCCCAGTTTGATAAATATATTTAATCTGATGTATTATTTGTTTGTAAAATGCATAACTAACCTGCATATAAATCATACAAGATGATTTATATATATTTTATCTTCATTTTAGGTTGCCCATATGAGTGGAGGAACTTCACTGACAAATGTTACTATTTCTCAAGTGGAAAGGATATATTTGATGATGCAAAGCTTTTCTGTGAAGAAAAAGGGGCTATGTTAGTGGTCATAGAAAGTAAAGAAGAACAAGTAAGACTCACTGTGGGAAGGGGAGTCATTTGGCATATATGCTATAAAACAGCAGCGTGAGCAGCTGTATAATCCATTGCAGTACTTGTTGGTATAGGAAGTAAGAGCCAGCAGGAGGGCGGCTGTAATAACACCTCATGCTCAAACCTGAGCCATTGTGCAGTTCTCAAGCAGCTTCTACGTGACAATATTTAGGGAGATGTCTGCTCATGTTGTTTGTTGAAGTTTATATCCCCCAAGTGCTAATAATATAACTTGTTTACATTACATTTATTTTTCTGCTCTCTTCACCATAGGCATTCATTTTATGTGTTTAGCAAACACTCTTACATATTATCAAATACACTTTTATGCTAATTTCCCAAAATATTGTAAGCAAATGAACCTGTACATACAGTTTGTGTTGCTTACTTTGAATTCATTTGTACACTGACTTTCAGAAGTGGTAACGGGCATTAAGATACAGGTATGTTCTGCAATAAAATGAATACAAACACATGGTCATGATATTAGAACCATGCTGCTTTCCATCCTTCACTCAATCCCCACTTAGGAGCAGAGCTGCACAGTGGACCTAATTCATGTCTGTACACAAATACAATTGCGATCTTCTAGGCTACGGAGCTGTTAATGTTAGCAAGTGAAGTTGCCACCCTGACATGAAAAGAGACGCCCACCAGAGCCATCACAAACGTATTCACAATTGCGTACACATTTGCAGTCTGGCGCAAAAACAAGGAACATCGGAGCTAAGGATATCTGTTGCAATCCCCCATTTTGAGCCATATAAGCAGCACCCTTAGGTTTCTATGGTGGTTGCGAAAATGTCAAATTTACCATCTCCGGTTTTGGAAGTTTGGCCTCAGTAGCTCAGGCTATTTTCAGATGACATTTGCCATTGCAACCTATGGACTACACCTAAAAGCTCCATCTCCTGGCATTTTGCTCTTCCCACAGGCAGAGGGACAGGACGTGCAATGAGGCCACTCCCTGTGACTCACGGCACGCCCCCATGAGGTATGGCCATACGCCTGTGATGCGTGGTCAGAACCGTTTTTCTCTTGCAGTCATAATACTGGGGATGATTCTTCCACCCAGTCCTCACTGTTATGTGGGCTCCCCTTTTGCTTAGGAAAGCCAATATGTTAGAACAATGCTAATATGTTATGACTATTTATCAATATGTAAATATCTCTTTTCCTCATAGCAATTTATTAAGAAACAATCAAGTGGCAAAGGGAATTTTTGGATTGGACTGACTGATAAGGAAGAAGAAAACGTATGGAAGTGGCTGGATGGTACTATACCAATATTCACGTATGTATTGGATCCCACCTATGATGATTGAAATGTATACATCTCTGCACCACGCATATTCATGTATCATACCCTCCAACATGACCCATTCCACTAGGTACAAAATGCTCTGTTCCTGGTTTTTCTTGCCAGTGGCACTTACAGAGGTGAGGCTGCAGCACAGTCCAAAATTCAAACAGGGGAGCCACACCAACTGTCAGTGAGTCCTGGCCAGTGATGTTTGGTAGTGTTTTTTGGCAGCAGTTGGTGTGGCTCCCCTGTTTGAATTTTGGACTGTGCTGCAGTCTCATCTCTGGAGCCACCACTGGAAGAAAGCCAGGAACAGAGCATTTTGTACCTAATAAAATGGGTCATGTTGGAGGGTATGATGTATTCAGGTATGGAGCATGTGCAGTGCGAGTACACATGAGATACGTTCTGCAAACAGATGTATGCACCATAATGTCTGTCAATAATTTGGCACACTAGAATCTACAAGCACAGAACGTGCACTGTTGCCTCCCACATAAGACAAACTACAGATATGTCCTCATACATCTTTGCTGCAGTCACGCCAAACAGCTCCCCGTGGCATGCCAGGTCTCGTGAATCTTTAAGAATCGGCATAAAAATGAGTCTTAGTCACAAAGCAATGTGATTAGGACGTACCAGGACACTGTGCTGAATAATGTAATATATATCACATGTATATCTGTGTGCTACTGAGTCTCTGAATCTGTATACAAACTGCTACATTGTAGCAGTTGCGCTTTTATCCAGTACAAGTTCTGTTCTGTTCAATACATAGACTCAGTCACACACAATATACATGTGTCATATATCAAATTAATCAACACAGTCTCTTTGTGCATCCCAGTTGCATTGCATTGTGAATAACATGCATTGTCTGCAAAAAAAAGACGCCCAACATTAATAGAGTTTCATGGGTCTTGGTGGCTCATCCACGCCAGACATCTTGCGCTGCATGGCGTATTGAGGCTAGATGTATGACGATACAGCTGTACACTAGACAGGACTGGGAACAAATATACATGTACCCCTTTTTCGCTCTATGGCGGAAGACATCTGTTGTGATTCCTGTGCTACGTACTTATTTCTCTGTTTTGCTACTCATTGTTTCATTGTGCCACTTTTACCTCAACTTTGCATTCGCAAATATTATACCTGGTACTTAGGGTTAGTTTTTTGTAGGAAACAAATTGGTATAAAGTCAGATTAAACATAATGATTTATGGCTAGGCTAACTCATATAAGACCCCTCTTTTGCTAGTTTAACCTGATTTCTGTACTTTTTCCTGCTAATTTTTCCTCAATATTTCTCCACTTGTCACTACTAAAGCAGCATAACTGGGCTATAGCAGGGCAATCTCATTCAGGTAATGTTTTATATATATATATATATATATATATATATATATATATACTGTATGAAAAAGAAACCGCTTAGTGTTACCAAAGCAACAAAAATGTGATTTCAGCCTAGCAATTGATAATACACACATAAATGGCAGCCACCATTTGGAGATACAGTACATGTGTTCTCCAAATGGTGGAGAACACACGTATCTGAACCTCTAATAATTTGCATAGTTCATAGACAATCAGCTAAAGATACAAAAACAAGAACGATCTGCACTAGCACAAAGTGCAACAAAGAGAATAAACGTTTTATTGTAATAATTACCTCATATAGCTAGGAGAGAGATAAAGTGAAGAGAGACACAGTACCAATCAACCAGCTCCTGACATTTTTCAAACACAGTCCTTAACATGACAGTTAGGGGCTGATTGGTTGGCACTTTATCTCTCTCCAAGCTTTGATACATATGCCCTATAGACCTGACATCCACTTTATTCGTGGGCAGTTGTTAATTATTTAAATTGATATGGGTACACTATATTATTAAACTCTTTTGTATACAGCAGCTTCTCTGTTAGGTTTAGTAGACTTTTGACAAGCTATACATTGTCTTTATTCTTTTGATCATTGAATTGTTAAGCATTTTCTAATTTTATGTATACTATTGGCTTACAGGAATTGGAAAGTCGGGCAACCTGACAACTGGACACCTGAAATGGGACCTGGGGAAAACTGTGCTGGGTTAATATATTCAGGCTTGTGGAATGACTTCCATTGTGATGATTTTAATAACTTTATTTGTGAGAAAGACATAGACAAAGGTAAGATATAGAAGGCATTTCTATATTTATTCTTATCATATGCAACAGAGATACAGAACATATGGATTATCAGTCATGTGGAACTACAAGCCAAAGAATGACCTACCAGCCTTTAGCTTTGTACTCCGAGGCCTCAGGAGAGTCACATATTTCTTTTCTTTATAGTTATTTTTTGGGATTTTTTGGTGTGTGTGTGTGTGTGTGTGTGTGTAAACTAGTGATGTGCACCGGACATTTTTCGGGTTTTGGTTTTGGATTCGGTTCCGCGGCCGTGTTTTGGATTCGGACGCGTTTTAGCAAAACCTCACCGAAATTTTTTTGTCGGATTCGGGTGTGTTTTGGATTCGGGTGTTTTTTTCAAAAAACCCTAAAAAAACAGCTTAAATCATAGAATTTGGGGGTCATTTTGATCCCATAGTATTATTAACCTCAATAACCATAATTTCCACTCATTTCCAGTCTATTCTGAACACCTCACACCTCACAATATTATTTTTAGTCCTAAAATTTGCACCGAGGTTGCTGGATGGCTAAGCTAAGCGACACAAGTGGCCGACACAAACACCTGGCCCATCTAGGAGTGGCACTGCAGTGTCAGCCAGGATGGCACTTCAAAAAAATTGTCCCCAAACAGCACATGATGCAAACAAAAAAAGAGGCACACCAAGGTCGCTGTGTGACTAAGCTAAGCGACACAAGTGGCCGACACAAACACCTGGCCCATCTAGGAAAGGCACTGCAGTGTCAGGCAGGATGGCACTTAAAAAAAATAGTCCCCAAACAGCACATGATGCAAAGAAAAAAAGAGGCGCAATGAGGTAGCTGTGTGACTAAGCTAAGCGACCCAAGTGGCCGACACAAACACCTGGCCCATCTAGGAGTGGCACTGCAGTGTCAGACAGGATGCACTTCAAAAAAATTGTCCCCAAACAGCACATGATGCAAAGAAAAAAAGAGGCGCACCAAGGTCGCTGTGTGGCTAAGCTAAGCGACACAAGTGGCCGACACAAACACCTGGCCCATCTAGGAGTGGCACTGCAGTGTCAGGCAGGATGGCACTTCAAAAAAATAGTCCCCAAACAGCACATGATGCAAAGAAAAAAAGAGGCGCAATGAGGTAGCTGTGTGACTAAGCTAAGCGACCCAAGTGGCCGACACAAACACCTGGCCCATCTAGGAGTGGCACTGCAGTGTCAGACAGGATGGCACTTCAAAAATGGTGCAAATGGTGGAAAGCGCAAGCTCTTCCCGTCCAGTGTTGGGAAGGTCAGGCATCGCAACCGACACAATTGGACTCTCCTTGGGGATTTGTGATTTAGAAGAACGCACAGTTCTTTGCTGTGCTTTTGCCAGCTTAAGTCTTTTCATTTTTCTAGCGAGAAGATGAGTGCTTCCATCCTCATGTGAATCTTAACCACTAGCCATGAACATAGGCCAGGGCCTCAGCCGTTCCTTGCCACTCCGTGTCGTAAATGGCATATTGGCAAGTTTACGCTTCTCATCAGACGCTTTCAATTTTGATTTTTGGGTCATTTTACTGAACTTTTGTTTTTTGGATTTTACATGCTCTCTACTATGACATTGGGCATCGGCCTTGGCAGACGACGTTGATGGCATTTCATCGTCTCGGCCATGACTAGTGGCAGCAGCTTCAGCACGAGGTGGAAGTGGATCTTGATCTTTCCCTATTTTAACCTCCACATTTTTGTTCTCCATTTTTTAATGTATGGAATTATATGCCAGTATCAATAGCAATGGCCTACTACTATATTTACTGCGCACAACTGAAATGCACCACAGGTATGGATGGATAGTATACTTGACGACACAGAGGTAGGTACAGCAGTGGCCTTCCGTACCGTACTGCTATATATACTGGTGGTCACTGTCAGCAAACTGCAAAACTAAAATGCACCACAGGTATAGAATCTAGATGGATAGTATACTTGACGACACAGAGGTAGGTAGAGCAGTGGCCTTCCGTACCGTACTGCTATATATACTGGTGGTCACTGTCAGCAAACTGCAAAACTAAAATGCACCACAGGTATAGAATCTAGATGGATAGTATACTTAACAACACAGAGGTAGGTACAGCAGTGGCCTTCCGTACCATACTGCTATATATACTGGTGGTCACTGTCAGCAAACTGCAAAACTAAAATGCACCACAGGTATAGAATCTAGATGGATAGTATACTTGACGACACAGAGGTAGGTACAGCAGTGGCCTTCCGTACCGTACTGCTATATATACTGGTGGTCACTGTGTCAGCAAACTGCAAAACTAAAATGCACCACAGGTATAGAATGTAGATGGATAGTATACTTGACGACACAGAGGTAGGTACAGCAGTGGCCTTCCGTACCGTACTGCTATATATACTGGTGGTCACTGTGTCAGCAAACTGCACAACTGAAATGCACCACAGGTATAGAATCTAGATGGATAGTATACTTGACGACACAGAGGTAGGTACAGCAGTGGCCTTCCGTACCGTACTGCTATATATACTGGTGGTCACTGTGTCAGCAAACTGCACAACTAAAATGCACCACAGGTATAGAATGTAGATGGATAGTATACTTGACGACACAGAGGTAGGTACAGCAGTGGCCTTCCGTACCGTACTGCTATATATACTGGTGGTCACTGTGTCAGCAAACTGAAAAACTAAAATGCACCACAGGTATAGAATCTAGATGGATAGTATACTTGACGACACAGAGGTAGGTACAGCAGTGGCCTTCCGTACCGTACTGCTATATATACTGGTGGTCACTGTCAGCAAACTGCAAAACTAAAATGCACCACAGGTATAGAATCTAGATGGATAGTATACTTGACGACACAGAGGTAGGTAGAGCAGTGGCCTTCCGTACCGTACTGCTATATATACTGGTGGTCACTGTCAGCAAACTGCAAAACTAAAATGCACCACAGGTATAGAATCTAGATGGATAGTATACTTAACAACACAGAGGTAGGTACAGCAGTGGCCTTCCGTACCATACTGCTATATATACTGGTGGTCACTGTCAGCAAACTGCAAAACTAAAATGCACCACAGGTATAGAATCTAGATGGATAGTATACTTGACGACACAGAGGTAGGTACAGCAGTGGCCTTCCGTACCGTACTGCTATATATACTGGTGGTCACTGTGTCAGCAAACTGCAAAACTAAAATGCACCACAGGTATAGAATGTAGATGGATAGTATACTTGACGACACAGAGGTAGGTACAGCAGTGGCCTTCCGTACCGTACTGCTATATATACTGGTGGTCACTGTGTCAGCAAACTGCACAACTGAAATGCACCACAGGTATAGAATCTAGATGGATAGTATACTTGACGACACAGAGGTAGGTACAGCAGTGGCCTTCCGTACCGTACTGCTATATATACTGGTGGTCACTGTGTCAGCAAACTGCACAACTAAAATGCACCACAGGTATAGAATGTAGATGGATAGTATACTTGACGACACAGAGGTAGGTACAGCAGTGGCCTTCCGTACCGTACTGCTATATATACTGGTGGTCACTGTGTCAGCAAACTGAAAAACTAAAATGCACCACAGGTATAGAATCTAGATGGATAGTATACTTGACGACACAGAGGTAGGTACAGCAGTGGCCTACTGTACTGTAATGCTATATATTATATACTGGTGGTCAGCAAACTGTGCAAAACTTATATGCACCACAGGTATGGATGGATAGCATACTTGACGACACAGAGGTAGGTACAGCAGTGGCCTTCTGTACCGCACTCCTGTATATTATATACTGGTGGTCAGCAAAATTATGCACTGTACTCCTACTATATACTACACAATGCAGCACAGATATGGAGTGTTTTTCAGGCAGACAACGTATACTGGTGGTCACTAGAGATGAGCGGGTTCGGTTTCTCTGAATCCGAACCCGCCCGAACTTCATGGTTTTTTTCACGGGTCCGAGCAGACTCGGATCCTCCCGCCTTGCTCGGTTAACCCGAGCGCGCCCGAACGTCATCATGACGCTGTCGGATTCTCGCGAGACTCGGATTCTATATAAGGAGCCGCGCGTCGCCGCCATTTTCACACGTGCATTGAGATTGATAGTGAGAGGACGTGGCTGGCGTCCTCTCCATTTAGATTATAAGAGAGAGAGATTTACTGGAGCTTAGGACTAGGAGGAGTACTGTAGAAGTGTAGAGAGTGCAGAGAGTTTACTAGTGAGTGACCACCAGACAGTGCAGTTTATTTAACATATCCGTTCTCTGCCTGAAAAAAGCGATACACACAGTGACTCAGTCACATACCATATCTGTGTGCACTGCTCAGGCTCAGCCCAGTGTGCTGCATCATCTATATATATTATATATCTGTCTGACTGCTCAGCTCACACAGCTTATAATTGTGGGGGAGACTGGGGAGCACTGCAGTGCCAGTTATAGGTTATAGCAGGAGCCAGGAGTACATAATATTATATAGTGAGTGACCACCAGACAGTGCAGTTTATTTATATATCCGTTCTCTGCCTGAAAAAAGCGATACATACACACAGTGACTCAGTCACATACCATATCTGTGTGCACTGCTCAGGCTCAGCCCAGTGTGCTGCATCATCTATATATATTATATATCTGTCTGACTGCTCAGCTCACACAGCTTATAATTGTGGGGGAGACTGGGGAGCACTGCAGTGCCAGTTATAGGTTATAGCAGGAGCCAGGAGTACATAATATTATATTAAAATTAAACAGTGCACACTTTTGCTGCAGGAGTGCCACTGCCAGTGTGACTGACCAGTGACCTGACCACACTGACCACCAGTATAGTTAGTAGTATACTTATATTGTGATTGCCTGAAAAAGTTAAACACTCGTCGTGTGACTTCACTTGTGTGTTGTTGTTTTTTTTATTCTATAAAAATAAAACTCATTCTGCTGACAGACAGTGTCCAGCAGGTCCGTCATTATATAATATATAATATATACCTGTCCGGCTGCAGTAGTGATATATATATATTTTTTATATCATTTATCATCCAGTCGCAGCAGACACAGTACGGTAGTTCACGGCTGTGGCTACCTCTGTGTCTGCACTCGGCAGGCAGTCCGTCCATAATTGTATACCACCTAACCGTGGTTTTTTTTTCTTCTTTATACATACATACTACTACGACATCTCTTTATCAACCAGTCTATATTAGCAGCAGACACAGTACAGTACGGTAGTTCACGGCTGTGGCTACCTCTGTGTCTGCACTCGGCAGGCAGTCCGTCCATAATTGTATACCACCTAACCTTTTTCTTTGCATCATGTGCTGATTGGGGAGGGTTTTTTGGAAGGGACATCCTGCGTGACACTGCAGTGCCACTCCTAAATGGGCCCGGTGTTTGTGTCGGCCACTAGGGTCGCTAATCTTACTCACACAGTCAGCTACCTCATTGCGCCTCTTTTTTTCTTTGCGTCATGTGCTGTTTGGGGAGGGTTTTTTGGAAGGGACATCCTGCGTGACACTGCAGTGCCACTCCTAGATGGGCCCGGTGTTTGTGTCGGCCACTAGGGTCGCTAATCTTACTCACACAGCTACCTTATTGCGCCTCTTTTTTTCTTTGCGTCATGTGCTGTTTGGGGAGGGTTTTTTGGAAGGGACATCCTGCGTGACACTGCAGTGCCACTCCTAGATGGGCCCGGTGTTTGTGTCGGCCACTAGGGTCGCTAATCTTACTCACACAGCTACCTCATTGCGCCTCTTTTTTTCTTTGCGTCATGTGCTGTTTGGGGAGGGTTTTTTGGAAGGGCCATCCTGCGTGACACTGCAGTGCCACTCCTAGATGGGCCCGGTGTTTGTGTCGGCCACTAGGGTCGCTAATCTTACTCACACAGCTACCTCATTGCGCCTCTTTTTTTCTTTGCGTCATGTGCTGTTTGGGGAGGGTTTTTTGGAAGGGACATCCTGCGTGACACTGCAGTGCCACTCCTAGATGGGCCCGGTGTTTGTGTCGGCCACTAGGGTCGCTTATCTTACTCACACAGCGACCTCGGTGCAAATTTTAGGACTAAAAATAATATTGTGAGGTGTGAGGTATTCAGAATAGACTGAAAATGAGTGTAAATTATGGTTTTTGAGGTTAATAATACTTTGGGATCAAAATGACCCCCAAATTCTATGATTTAAGCTGTTTTTTAGTGTTTTTTGAAAAAAACACCCGAATCCAAAACACACCCGAATCCGACAAAAAAAATTCGGTGAGGTTTTGCCAAAACGCGTTCGAACCCAAAACACGGCCGCGGAACCGAACCCAAAACCAAAACACAAAACCCGAAAAATTTCAGGCGCTCATCTCAAGTGGTCACTGGTCAGCAAAACTCTGCACTGTACTCCTCCTATATAATATTATACTGGTGGTCCCCAGTCCCCACAATAAAGCAGTATGAGCACAGATATATGCAGCACACTGAGCACAGATATGGAGTGTTTTTCAGGCAGACAACGTATACTGGTGGTCACTGTCAGCAAAACTCTGCACTGTACTCCTCCTATATAATACAGCTGCTCCCCAGTCCCCAAAATTAAGCAGTGTGAGCACAGATATATGCAGCACACTGAGCACAGATAAGGAGCGTTTTTTTCAGTCAGAGAACGGATAAAACTGGTGGTCACTGATCAGCAAAACTCTGCACTGTACTCCTCCTATATTAATATAAAGCTGCTCCCCAGTCCCCACAATGATATAAGCAAGCACAAATATTTGCATCAACTCAACAATGAATAAACGGAAAGGACGCCAGCCACGTCCTCTCCCTAACATTTCCAATGCACGAGTGAAAATGGCGGCGATGCGCGGCTGCTTATATAGAATCCGAATCTTGCGAGAATCCGACAGCGGGATGATGACGTTCGGGCGCGCTCGGGTTAACCGAGCCATACGGGAGAATCATAGTATGCCTCGGACCCGTGTAAAATGGGTGAAGTTCGGGGGGGTTCGGTTTCCGAGGAACCGAACCCGCTCATCACTAGTGTAAACAGTGTGACAGTTTGATTCCTCGTGGACTGTGGAACACTTTCACATGTATACCCATGTAATCAAAGCACATGGGCCATGCCTAAAATAAAGGACTGTCTCTCCCTTTGACAAACTCTTGTTATTCTTGGTACCAAAAATGGATTACAGTACTAATATTTGTGTGTTTTTATAACTCACAGGTCAGGCTTCAGATGTCTCGTAGACTGATATTGTTCATGGACATGGAAAGTTAAAGTATTTTGGAAATCATGAAACTGAACTATTCTACACCAGCAATCTGAACGAAGCTAGCACTGAAATGGCCAACCTGGAGTTCAGAGATCTATGTTTTGTATTTTCCATGAACTTTTCTGCAGATTGAACTTTGACTATTATCTTACAGTTAGAGATCTAACTGAAACAGTATAAATCAACCTGGAAAATATTGATAGAAATTGTCTTCGATACTTATGCAATATTTGCTTAAAAAAAAATGAATATTTTGGTTATAAGCTAAATAACATTACTCAAACATTGTCATATAACTAAAATGCAATCCAGTTATAGAACAACTGAATACAGGTTTATAGTGCGATTCTTACTCAGTGGAATATATTTTTAAAAGCTTTTGAAAACATTTGTATTTTTGTACAAGATACTTGCATTTTATTACATTATTTTTGTATGTATTATAGAATTTAATTCCAAAGAACATATTAACGGTACATATTCATTATGGTAGAAACAACTAACCATTTAAAGATCATTTTTATCATACAGAAGTTGCCGGTTTAATACTCATGTGTTTTATTTCTAGAAAATTTTATACTATGGTAAACAGCCGTTGTCTCCTCTGCTGTAGTTATATATTGGGGCCAAACCTACAATTCATGTTTACTTCTCCAGTTGCATTTTAAATATAAATATCACCCTGTATGCTATACGTTCCTGATGTGCAAAAGGTGTTATCCACACTGTTCACCAGTACAGCAATAAATTCCGACACGGGTGTGAGCCTCTTGCACTTCCTGCCAAAACACTCATTTATTAGGCAGTGGTCTCATAACTGTCAGTCTTGTTGTACGTCTAGGGATTTTATCCTTCAGATCTCACAGTGGATACTGACAATTGTGTTGTAGCCTGTTTTAAACAACGCCAGCACAAATTATGGCAAATTTAAAAAAAATAAAAAATATTTTTTTTATTTGTTATGGGAGGAAGTTTTTTTTATGGGTTCTATTTATGGATTGGACATTTATTGAGTACATCCAACGTATTTAATAAAAGAGGTTTTATATATAATACAATGTATTTGGGAAAGAAAATGGAACATTACAATAGTGTAGTAATTTACTATGAGTTTGGAGGGAAAATTATATTATTTTATTTAGGACTCCATAAATATTGTGCATCTCTTAGTAATTGATTTATTTATTTATGTGTTAACAGTTTCTTATATAGGGAAGCAAATTCTGTTGCGCTTTACAATTAGAAACAACAGTGATACAAAAAACCTGGGTAATAACAGACAGTCATAGGGGTATATTCAATAAGAGTTGGGTCCATTCCGACATGCAGTTGTCGGAATGGACCCGACAACCCCTATTCAAAAGAGTGGCCAAATCCGACTGTCGGATTTGGCCGCTCTCGGTGTCCTGTCCTGCTGCTGTCAACAGCGGGGGGAGCTGTCAGCGGCGCAGGGGGAAGGGAGCTGTCTGCGGTGCCGGGGGAAGGGAGCTGTCTGCGGCGTCAGGCGCCGGGAGGAGGTGATGTCTGCAGCGCCAGGGCGAAGGAGAGATGTCTGCGGCGCCGGGGGGGGGAGCAGCGGAGGAGACGGAGCGGATGGGGGAGGAGACTGGGGAGCAGCGGCTGCAGCAGCGTAACAACAGGAGGCTCACGGCAGCGTCCACCCGGCTCCAGCAAGCGGGACCTCGCTTGCTGGAGCCGGATGCACGCTGCTGCTGGGTTCCTGCTCTCCCCGCTGCTCCCCCGTCTCCTGCTCTCAGCTCACTCATCTCAATCCGACTTTTTTTAACGTTGGATTGAGATTGTCCGAAACGGGGCTAAAACCTGTCGGGTTTGCTCCCGCTTCCGACAATGCACGCTGATTGGCGGCTGAAGCCGCCGATCAACGTGCATTCCAACAGAATTCCGGCAAGTCGGGTTTCCCGACTTGTCGGAATAAATGGGGCCGTAATGAATAGGTCGGAACCCCTTCCGACCTAATACTGTCGGAAGTTGCCGTCTTTCCGACAAGACGGCAGCTTCCGACAGTTATTGAATATACCCCATAGAGGTACTAATCGATTCATTGTATACCGTACAAATCTTTATTTATTTATTTTTATAACAAGATGGTGTTAAGTTACAGTTATCCACATGCTCCACAAGGCATAAAGCAGCTTAGTCAGTATTTATCCCACTGTGTTGCAGACATTCAGAGACTCATTTATTTTGTGACTGGGCCTAATTCACAGATGTACAGTACTTAAAGCTGATGTTTCCGCACATCTTCAATGTTTTTAGATCTGCGCATGTGCATATCCGGAGCTGCAATGTCTTTCGCAATGCCCCAAATGCCACAGCATGATATGTAGACAGGGACCAACCCATGTCACAAAAAAACCCCAAAGGTATTGGATTTCAGGAAGGCTGATTTTGCTTAGGTGGGGAGATGTGTAAGCGATTCATTGTCACAGTGGAGGAACTTGGAAGGAGTGCAGGAGCAGGGCCGGTTCAAGGGCGCTCTGCGCCCCCGGCAGGAAAGGGGTGTGGCCTAATACAGGGGGCGTGGTCAGTTACGCCCCCTGTACATTGCTAGCGCCGCTTGAATGCTGAGCGGTGCGCGATGACGTCATTGCACACCGCACAGCAAAATGTCCTCTCCACGAAGGGAAACTAGACGCTATGCGTCTAGTTCCCTTCGTGGAGAGGACCTTTGCTGTGCGGTGTGCGATGACGTCATCGCGCACCGCTCAGCAAAGTTACTCTCCACGAAGGGAAACTAGACGCATAGCATCTAGTTCCCTTCACAGGAGGCGGACGGGGACGGCAGCGGAGGCGGACGGGGGACACAGCGGGCAGCAGTGGCGGATCTTGCCACGGTGCGGCGCCCTCCGGAAGGCGGCGCCCCGGGCAAAAGTCCTACTTGCCCGTGGCAAGATCCGCTACTGTGCAGGAGAGGTGGGGGAAATGAAAAAGTGAAATACTAAAGGCAACAGACTTGTATCAAAAGGGTTAGGAAAAGCACAAGAAAAAGGAAGACAGTGCCAGAGGCATCAACTAGTGTGAGAGCAAAAAAGATGGCCTTTTAGAAATATAAGCAGACTAAAAATAATGAGGAAAAATAGGATTTTATTACCTACCGGTAAATCCTTTTCTCTTAGTCCGTAGAGGATGCTGGGGACTCCAAAAGGACCGTGGGGTATAGACGGGATCCGCAGGAGCTTGGGCACACCAAAAAGACTTTGACTGGGTGTGAACTGGCTCCTCCCTCCCCCAGACCCCAGCTATAGGAACTGTGCCCAGGAGAGACGGACATTTCGAGGAAAGAATTTATTGTTTAAACACGGTGAGTGTCATACCAGCTCACACCACGAACATACCGCAAAACGTGGCATTTAATAGAATACCAGCCAATGGCATGAAAAAATACACAGCCACATGCTGAGAGAATATGCAACACAACCTGTGTGTCAACACAACCAATAAGCAAACACCGCATGCTAGGGCATGAACAACGTCAGTTACAGCCTGACAGAAAGAAACCCCACCAGAGTGTAACCATAACCAATAACTGCAGACACAGTACGCACTGGGACGGGCGCCCAGCATCCTCTACGGACTAAGAGAAAAGGATTTACGGGTAGGTATTAAAATCCTATTTTCTCATACGTCCTAGAGGATGCTGGGGACTCCAAATGGACCATGGGGTTTATACCAAAGCTCCAGACAGGGCGGGAGAGTGCGGACGACTCTGCAGCACCGATTGAGCAAACAAAAGGTCCCCATCTGCCAGGGTATCAAACTTGCAGAGCATAGCAAAAGTGTTTGAACCCGACCAAGCAGCCGCTCGGCAAAGTTGAAACGCCGAAGCTCCTCGGGCATCCGCCCAAGCAGAAAGCATCTTCCCAGTAGAATGGGTCTCCACCGACTTCGGTAACGATAATCCAACTGTAGAACGAGCACGCCGAATCGGATCACAGATCTAGCGTGTAACCGACTGTAGAGACACAGGCACCCCAATCACGCTGGGAGCATACTGAACAAATAGAACCTCTGATTCCGCAATCTGAGCCAATTTGGCGACATAAATATTCAAAGCTCTGACTACATCGAGAGACCTTGAATCAGCTGAAGTAACCGCAGGCATCAAATAGGCTGGTTTCTGCGAAACACCTAACCACTGTTGGCAGAACTATTGTCCGAGTTCTCAATTTCGCTCTATCCACCTGGAAGATCAAATAGGGGCTCTTGTGAGACCCAGCCGCTACATCCGACACCCGCCCTGCGGACGCCAAAGCCAAAAGCACGACCACTCTCCAAGAGAGAAATTTTAACACAACCCTTCAGACAGGTTCCCATCATTGTGACACAAGAACACTCAACACTACTGCGAGGTCCCAAGGTGCCAATGGGGCACCAGTGGAGGTTGGATGTGCAGTACTCCTTCTACGAAGGTCCGAACTTCCGGAAAGGTCGCCAATTCGTTCTTGAAAGAAAATTTATAAGGCCAAAACCGCACTTGAATGGAGCCTAACTTTAGGCCTGCACCCACACCTGTTTGCAAAGAATGGAGAAGAACGACCCAGCTGAAGCTTCCGTAATAGCCTCCTTGGATTCACACCAAAACACATATTTCCTCCAACACGGTGGTAAGGCTTTGCCGTTACTTCTGTTCTAGCCTGAAGAAAAGTGGAAATTACTTCACTGGGAATACCCTTTCTGGCTAGGATATGGCGTTCAACCGCCCCGCCGCCAAACGCAGCCGCAATAAGTCTTGATACACGCCCGGATCTTAATGTAACAGTTCCTCCCATAGAGGAAGAGGCCAGGGAACTTCTATGAGTAAATCTTGAAGAACTGGATACCAAGCACTCCTTGTTCAGACCGGAACACTGACGATCGCCTGAACCTTTGTTCGTCTTACGTTTATCACCTTCAGAAGAGTGAAAACGGAGGGGACACATAGACCGACTGAAAACACCCGAGGTGTCCTGAGGACGTCCACTGCTATAGCTTGAGTGTCCTCTGACCTGGAACAATATCCCTGAGATCTCTCGTTGAGGCGAGACGCCAACATGTCCAATTGAGGCACTCCTCAAGACTTGTCGCTTCAGTGAAACTTCTCGGTCATTCACATCCGGAAAGAAGACTGCTAATATAGCGTTTACCAGTCCTTTCACCCAGCGGAAAACGTTTACGGCATCTGCCATTACCGCTTTGCTCCTTGTTCCGCCCTAGCGGCTTACTTACACCACTGTTGTCAAGTCGTCCGACCGAATCAACACAGGCAGATCACTAAGCATATATTGATTGAAAATAGCTTTTAATCCAAGAAAGCTTATTGCAGACAAGACTCCCAGCTTGACCTTTTCTCTGGAAATACTTCCCTTGAAAGGACTGCTCCCCAGTCTCGGAGATCTGCATGCATGGACACCAGGAACTCCACCTGGATTCCGAACCTTCGTCCCTCTAAGAGGTGAGAACTGAGCAGACACCACAGGAGTGATATCATTGCCATTAGGATTATATTCTGGCGCATGTGCAGGTGAGACCCAGACCACATTTCCAACTGTCCTCGTGAGAACCACTCTGGCATTTGACCTGCACACTGAAAAACCTCTTAGGCCTCACCATCTTCTTCATCAACGGAACATATCGCTGGATTGTCACTGCAAATCTG
Organism: Pseudophryne corroboree; assembly: GCF_028390025.1. NCBI lineage: Eukaryota > Metazoa > Chordata > Amphibia > Anura > Myobatrachidae > Pseudophryne > Pseudophryne corroboree. The sequence goes on from NC_086448.1 coordinate 627,928,794, forward strand.
ATCCGGCTCTGGATCCTCAGACCCTTTTTCCACAGGAAACCACAGAACCTCAACCGTTCAGTATCCACTCTGATACCCACCTCCGACATATGCGTCGTTGGGAACAGCCATTCCCTGTGTTGAAGCACAGTCAGAGAGAACCAACGATTTGCACCACTTGTTTCTGGACCTCACCTTAATCAGAAGAGCGTCTCAGTACAGAATAACCATGGCACTCACTATTTAAAGAAACCCATGATACTGCCATCACTCCGGTGAAATGGCAAAGACAATCCTGGATATCAACCCAGGTAAGCCGAATGCGGAGAAAAACGCATTTAACCTCTTTTCTACTTTTACGTGCTGGAGCTCCCTTTGTAAGTAGAAATCCTTGATCCGTTTTTCTTTTTAGGGACAGCAGGACAATGTCCTGAACCTGACGCAATTCTGGTATGGCGTTGCCTACCACCTCCCCTTCTAGAGGGGAATCCCTAAGATCTATTCAAAAACTCAGTGAGGGGAATCATCTGTAAACTCCAGCATGTCCCCTTTTGGATTCTATTAGAAACTCACAGGTCCAAGTCCCTTCCCGGACCGACCGAAAAATAATAGACGAGTTCCCACCAGAGTGGGCTCCAGCCAGATAGACCCAGCGACATGCTGTGGATGTGGTAGAACAGAAAACAACATCCACTTCTGCGAACCTAACAAGGCTGCAGAACTCTTACCTTGTCACCTTCCACAATCTGCACCGAGAAGGAAAAAAGAACGGTATCTAACCGGTTAAATGACTGCATCCCACAACCGAATGCGTCACCAGCCTTTGTGAGGGAATCTAACTCACGAAGTTAGACTTACCCGCGGTATCCGCCGAGATTGACTGAACTGAGGCCTCCCCAACAGCTGTACACCGTCCCAGGGAAACACTCCAGTATCTCGGATTCAGCCTCAGCATTTCTTCTGCAGTCGTACAGCAACCTGCCTCCATGTTATAGAGAAGGATCAACATAAGGAACATTCCCTCTCTCTATAGGGTAATTCTATCGGATGTCTTACCGAATACAAACACTCCCCCATGTGCAGGCAATGCAAATAACTTCAAAGTAAAGAATAAAATATCACTTAGCTTCCTATATACGATCCTTTGTGACAGGGCCCCTTGTCGACCAGGAGTTGACTTTCACAGTATTATATCCGCGGCGGGAAAAGAATAAACATTCGGACTCCTTGAGAGGATCTGAGACCAACTCGACATGGCCGACCTAGAGCTTTATCAACAGAGCGACCAGCACATGAGAAGGAATACTATTATTTCAGCATTCATTATAAATCATAATATGAATATACATAATGTAATACACCATTACACACATATCCTAAACATACATATATATATATATATATATATATATATATATATATATACATATACCTATAAATCGGATTATCCGGAACCAACGGGTCCCTAGTGACATTAATGTGTTCTGACTGTGTATGACCATGTAGAATGCCCCAGTTGTGGATATACCAGGAAATATTATGGTCGACAGAAAACCTAGTATTCGTCGACAGCAGGGAGTAGTAACCAGGCAAAATAACAGACTGGTAACTCCGAGGGGACCGAGGGAAGTATACATAAATAAGTACAATAACACTGCCCCACATATACTACCATGTCTGCGCTCGAGCTACAGGCCCATGGAACCGTACCATACATATACATATAAATATATATACAGATATAAGGTAGTTACCGCATGTTAATTTACACCCAGTAATAACAGTTGGTGCCGACTGAGTCACCCACATACTACTGTATCTCCCATACAGTGTTTACTTTTGATAAGTATACAACTACCGACCTGCTGACACTGCATCTACAGAAACAATTACCAACAGTAGTCGGCTATGCCGCCTGTGATCCCCATAAGTGACAGAGCACTTTACACATGTCGACTAAAGCTATAGCTGGTAACCGACAGGGAACACACAGATATGTATATATATTCACAACTCACAGATTACATGCCCAATTTGTCTAAAATAGTGCTATATTGGCCACCATATAGCACTAAACATCGTGCCCCCTCATGCTTTTGGTGGGGACCTGTAGAAAATGGCGCTGTAACCCGAAGTGAGGGCTAAGCCCCGCCCCTTCTCGGCGCGCTTCATCCCGCTAATAATATAGCATTATATATGCTATTGGGGGTCCCTATACAGTGTCTACCTACTGTATAGCTCTGTTGTCACCCACAAATAGGTATATTGCCACCCAGGGCGCTCCCTCCTAGCGCCCTGCACCCTGTACAAACCGTTGGCGTGTGGGAGCAATGGCGCACAGCGTGACCGCTGCGGTATCTGGCGGGGGAATCGTAAACGGTGCCCAGGCACCAAACATGTACTTATGCCAGCTTTAAAACTTACAGTAACTTGCTGCCCAGGGCGCTCCCCCCCAGCGCACTGCGAGTGCCGTTGGTGTGTGGGAGCATGGAGCGCAGCGCGACCGCTGCGTGTTACCTCCATTACTGAAGTATTCTGCCGTCACTGAAGTCTTCGGTTCTTCTAATACTCACCCGGCTTCTTTCTTCTGGCTTCTGTGAGGGGGGTGACGGCGCGGCTCCAGGAACAAGCAGCTAGGCGAACCAAGTGATCGAACCCTCTGGAGCTAATGGTGTCCAGTAGCCTAAGAAGCAGAGCCTTTAACTAAGAAGAAGTAGGTCTGACTTCTCTCCCCTCAGTCCCACGATGCAGGGAGCCTGTAGCCAGCAGGTCTCCCTGAAAATAAAAAAAACCTAACAAAAGTCTTTCTAGAGAAACTCAGTAGAGCTCCCCTAGTGTGTGTCCAGTCACTCCTGGGCACAAAGTCTAACTGAGGTCTGGGGGAGGGGCATAGAGGGAGGAGCCAGTTCACACCCAGTCAAAGTCTTTTTAGTGTGCCCAAGCTCCTGCGGATCCCATCTATACCCCATGGTCCTTTTGGAGTCCCCAGCATCCTCTAGGACGTATGAGAAAAGGGGTATATTGTCAGAAGGAGAATAAGAAGGTAATCAGATGTGCAAAGGCAAAAGCTGAGGAGAAAATGGGCCAGTCAGTAGGTAAAGGGGGTCAAGTATATAAGTGAAAGAAGGAAAGCAGATGGAGGGATAATAAGACTTAAAACAGATAGAGTCTGGTCGAAGGAGACAAGGCTATTGCAGATCATCTAAATAATTATTTTTGCTCAGTATTCACTATAGACATAAACCGGAAGGGGCCACAGATAAGTTGTAAGAACATTAATAAAAACAAGTTAGATACAAGTACATTTACAGAGGAGAGCGTCATAGCAGAACTCTCAAAGCTTACAGTGGATAAATCAGTGGGACCAGATAGTATACAGCCAAGGATACTAAAAGAGTTTAATGGGGTGCCAGTAACACCATTAACAGAATTATTCAACCAGTCGCTAGCTACAGGAGCAATTCCAGCGGATTGGAAAATAGTGCAGGTAGTCCTGCAGAAAAGTGCAATCAAGGAGGAGGCAAGCAACTACTGACCAGTGAGCCTTATATCAGTAGTAGGAAAATCATTGGAAATGCTATTTAACGTAAAGGGCAGTACACACGGGGAGAGATGTGTGCTGAGCTCAGCAAACATCTCTACACCCGCTCAGCACAGCGCGATGTGTGCTGAGCGAGGGGGGGGGCAATCATTTCACCCAGCTGGTGAAGTAAACGATGTGCTAGATTGTGCCTGCATGCAGGCCAATCTAGCACCGGTGAAAGCGACACGCGGGGCCGCGCATCGATATCGTTGTGGGGCATACACACAAGAGATCCGTGCTCAAAATCTTAGATTTTTAAGAACGCATCTCTCCGTGTGTACCCCCTTAAGAATTGTGGAATATTTCAAATCCAGCAATTTAAATAATTTGGTTTGGGATAAATCATGCCAAACAAATCTTATGACTTTTTTGGCCTGATGACTAAAATAATCAATGAATGAGGGGAAGTCGATGTAGCATATCTAGACATGGTCCCACATCGCAGACTGCTACGTAAACTCAAAAGTGTGTGTTTGCATTCTATGATGGTTGATTGGATAAGATCTTGGTTTGCAAGGTAGGAAGCAGAGAGTTGTAGTAAATGGAGTGCAGTCACAGGAGAGAACTGTTACCAGTGGAGTACCCCAGGGATCTGTACTTGGACCAGTGCTTTTTAATATCTTTCTTGGTGACATTGCAAATGGTATTGAAGGAAAAGTATGCTTTATTGTAGACGACACAAAGGTATGCAACAGGGTAGACACACCGGGAGGGGTAAAACAAATGATTGACGACCTAGGTAGACTAGAGGAAAGGTCAAGAATGTGGCTACTACAGTTTATTGCCAAAAAAAAAATGCAAAATCATGCACTTGGGTCTCGAAACCCTGCAGACTAAAATATAGTATTAATGGCACTATACTGGAAACTACTGAGGAGGTAAGGGATCTAGAAGTCAGTATTTTTAGGGACTTAAAGGCAGGAAAGCAATGTAACAAAGCAATGAGGAAGGCTAGTCAGAAGCTTGGTTGCATAACGAGAGGAATTAGAAGCAGAAAGAAAGAAGTAATAATGTCACTGTATAGGTCATTGGTACGGCCTCATCTAGAATACTGTGTCCAATTATGGAAACCATATCTTCAGAGCAATATAAATATATTAGAGACTGTACAAAGAAGGACAACTAAAAATGGTGCATAGTCTACACCACAAAACGTACCAGAAAAGACTAAAAGATCTTAACATGTATAGTTTGAAGAAGAGAAGGGAAATGGGTGACAGGATAGAAAGTTTCAAATATTTCAAGGGATTTTAAAAAGTACAGGAGGGTGACATTCTTCAAGGAAAAGAAGTATTAGAACACGAGAACACATGCTGAAACTGGAAGGAGGAAGGTTTAAAGGAAACTTGAGGAAAAATTACAGAATGGGTAGTGGATAGGTGGAATCCCATCGAGGTGGTAGAGCAATTTAATCATGCTTAGGATAGACATGTGAATATCCTTACAAAGTACTAAGGATCTAAAAGGGTGGAGGTTACCAAAAGGTAAAAAGGGGCAGACTAGATGGGCCAAATGGTACTTAAATGGTACATCCTGAAAAACAGCATGCCCGTTTTCTGGGCATGCTGAAGCCAGTGGCTGAATCCTCACTGTAAATCCTGAGTAACCTGGGAATTACTCAGATGTGCAGTCAAGCTGATAGGCATGCAGTAAGAGTCTTTTAACTCAAGACACATTCTGTAGCTTTTACGTATTTTCGCAGACGCAACAGCATGCAAATAGTATCCACCTCTGAATCAGCCCCTCTGTACATAACATTTTTAAATGTACTGTAATATATGCTTGAGCTGAATATTCTGTAACTACAGTATTTGCTGTCTGCCTCCTGGTGTTACGAGTCGGCGGCTCGCTCTCACCAGCGTCCCAGCCATTGCTGGGCAACTGGGCCACTGAAAACCTTCTGCCAGTCGCCTAGTGACAGGGACGCTGGGCGGGAGGCTCCATAGTATGTGTAGCGTTCAGCCGCACACTCTTTAGGATCGATAGAGAGTGTGTACGTGAGGAGTTCAGCTGCACAGGATGTTAATTTCTCTAACATCCATAAGGGATATTGGGGAAATCTAGTACAATGGGGTATAGACGGGGTCCAAAGGAGCCAGGGCACTTTAAATTTCTTCAACTGGGTGTGCTGGCTCCTCCCCTCTATGCCCCCTCCCACAGGCAGTTTAGAAAAAAGTGCCCTCAGGAGAGGATGCACATTTCTGAGCTCCAGAGAGTTTCTTCTATTTCTTTGTTTTCTGTTTATTTTTGGTATGCTGCAGCATACCTGCACTGTGGGAGTTGGAGGGGGGGGGGGGGGGGGCGATCACCGGCCTTACAAGGTGTTAGATGACCTATTCACACTAGCCTGGGAAAATTCAGACAAAAAATTCCAAGTGTCCATAAAGTTTTTGCGCACTTTCCCATTTGCTCTCTTTCCCTTGTACCTCAGTTTCAGCCCTGTCTCCATTGTTTGCCTTCCCTTTGCCTCACTCTTCCCAACTCTTCTCTTGCTTTTGTACTCTTTCTCTCTCCGGCATTGATTCAGGACACTCTGGGGTTGAGCTCATATTACCGTCAGTGGTGTAAGTCCTGGTGGGCATCTCAGTACCGGTAGGCGCATAAAGCATTATGAGAAATGTGTCTCTTATAGCCTAGAAGACCTGCTAGCACGTTCTATGGGACTCAACCCTGGGGGTTTAGGGGTCACTCACTGCCAGAAGATCCTTGGAGTCCTCGGATTAAACCAAAGGAAGACTCTCCAGTTGTAACGCCTGGTTTTGAATGACAGAGCAACAGCCTCTTTTAGTCAGACCTACTTTTAAACAGTAGGAAGAAAATCATGTCTTCTGAAAATGAGGGCATATGAACTCTTTGTGGTTCCTCCTATGATGTTGCTGCAGTGACGTCCCAACGACTTCCCCCAGCGTCCTACTGTACAATGCTGGACAGCCTTAGGCCTCTCCTGCCTGTATTAAAAATGTGTATACCAGCACTCGCTGTATATAATATATATATATATATATATATATATCTGGACGGTTTTGTAAATGATAAAAAATCTGTTTATTAATACAATAAAAATTAAAATTAGCTAATTCATGTATACACAGCCACATTCATAGAAATTGATATATAGCATATGCATAAATAGATTATTTTTTATAGTTTTCACTCCTATTGATCAATGATATAGGACTAGGGATTCTCTCCAATTGTGTTCATATACCACTCGGCCACCCAAACTAGCCGTAGCAGCCTCAACACCTATTGGGAATATGATGTGAAGCTTGCGCCTTACGCCATGTAGGGTATACACAATACAATATCATACATACTGTAGTACTGAAGTCATGAATAGCAGCTTACAGTGTAATGCAAATAGAACAGAAAGATAATCCCGCACCAGTAACCACTTAGTTATACAAATTGTTCTCTTTCCCTTCCATCCCTTTATTGTACATAGGTCTGAATATGCCTATGATATAACTGATTAGGGAGTGCCACCCATGGCTTAAATAGTATACACAAACACACAGAAAAGCAGAAGCTGTATTCTGGGTGCACTGAGAACCTTACAATTAATTCTAAAATATAACTTTTATTAACATATTTTTAATATAATTTTATTTTCAGCCAGTATGAAATATTAAAAACGAAAGAAAAGTGTGAATATAGGAATGAAAGTTGTGTATTAAAACAGCATTAAATGTTTCAAACAGAGACTATTATGCTAAATTCATGAGGAAATCTCCTCCATTCAAGGCTTTATAGCCCCCGCTGCAGAGTGTAAAGTTTTGTCTGTAATGTGCTTATTATGTCACCTTCTAAATTTGTTCTCCTATATTGGAATCTTAGAGCTACCTCACAGTCACAGTTAATTGTCTGTTGTAATCAGAAGAATTGCCACCTATTTATGTATTATATCACAATATCCTAGCGACAATCCTTTATTAAATAGCAGACACTGTCTACTGTCTCCGTTATTCAGTTTCTTTAGAGGGTGTAAGATTGAAACAAAATGTTAATTTCTTATTCTATCTGTACACATTGATACACTATGGAAGAATACCCAGGGGTCAGTTAATTCTTTTGCCAACCTATATTGCTGTACAAATTATTCCCAGGTGTATGTTATTATGAGGAATTGTCCTTAGATTAATTATTTAGTACTTTTAATCCTTATAGATTATACTTTGTGGACATTTAATATGGACAGGTCACTCCCCTAACAACATATTGGGCAAATCCTATACTCCTCTATGATAAAGCAACATGTAACAATCTCTAATGAGCGGTGTTTAACTAGGTCTTGCAGCGTCCATGCTGCAGCCGTCTAATGGCCACTAGCCGCCGCTTACTTCCAATAGTGTATTATTCACGTGTGGCCACCCCGTTTCTGTCAGCTGTGTGCGGCCCGTTCTCCGGCGCTCTAACCCGCGCAGCCTGTACACTGCTGCACTATCTCACGGAGGTGGTCAGATCAACCACGTGTGGCCGCCCCGTGTCTGTGAGCTGTGTGCGGCTCGTTCTCCCTCCGGCGCTCTCACCGCCGCAGCCTGCACACTGCTACACTGTCTCACAGAGGTGGTCAGTTTAGTGTTACAGTAACATTTTTGCATTTAACACATAGACATATTTCTCTGCAGCGGTCTAAGCTATCATAACAGTCTCTGTGAACGCCAACGCACGTTTCACAGTAGGCTGCTTCGTCAGGGCATCCATGTGTACAGATAGAATAAGAAATTAACATTTTGTTTCAATCTTACACCCTCTAAAGAAACTGAATAACGGAGACAGTAGACAGTGTCTGCTATTTAATAAAGGATTGTCGCTAGGATATTGTGATATAATACATAAATAGGTGACAATTCTTCTGATTACAACAGACAATTAACTGTGACTGTGAGGTAGCTCTAAGATTCCAATATAGGAGAACGAATTTAGAAGGTGACATAATAAGCACATTACAGACAAAACTTTACACTCTGCAGCGGGGGCTATAAAGCCTTGAATGGAGGAGATTTCCTCATGAATTTAGCATAACAGTCTCTGTTTGAAACATTTAATGCTGTTTTAATACACAACTTTCATTCCTATATTCACACTTTTCTTTCATTTTTAATATTTCATACTGGCTGAAAATAAAATTATATTAAAAATATGTTAATAAAAGTTATATTTTAGAATTAATTGTAAGGTTCTCAGTGCACCCAGAATACAGCTTCTGCTTTTCTGTGTGTTTGTGTTTACAGTGTAATGCTGCTGGATAGGAGGGGGAAAGCGGGAATTTTCAGAATAGTGAACCTAAAATGAACGGTCTTTCTGAAAAACTTCATGTGCAATTTTTTACAGCATGATTCTTTACATCAGATAACGACAGTTTACGGACAATCCGGTAAAGGGTTGAATGCAACGTAGAGAGCGGTTTAGCGTATTGTTAGCAAACAAAGGACGCACGCACCAAGTGATTGAATTCTTTATTACACAGTCAACTGCAGCTCTGCATTCATGACAAAATGCTGTTCAGTATTACTATATAGTGTGATGAATGACAGGTTACGTCAGCAAATCAGCAAGCGGTGCTACAGAGGCTTCATTGGCTATTTGATGCATGCGCTGTGCAGTTTCCGAAAAAAGTGACATCTGGTGGATAGAAAGTTATATTGCAGTCTCTGTCTTTTCAGCACCTCCGTACATTACGTTACAACGTTCTGTTACAGGCAGCGGCATGGCAAGGCGCAACTAGCCTCGCATATGGGGCAAAGATGTAGCAGGACACATCTGTAGTTCACTTTTTTATCAGCAAGGTTACCGAACAAGAAAAGCAGGCCCCAAATTTCGGCAGGCACTCTGTAGATGGCAAACAGAGGCTCACTTGTGCTCTAGGGGATGTCCACATGGTAGTTGTAGCTGCAGGAATGATTCCTCCTGGAGATTGGAGCGGTGGCAAGGAGCCGGCTGAGCCGCATGCGGCAGATGAAAGAGCCGCAAGCGGCTCGAGAGCCGCGGGTTGGCCACCCCTGATCTAGGGGTACACACCTGTATATGTTAGACATGAAAAATACAAAACCGTCCAGGAAATTAAACAAAACTTTATAGTAAGGCAATACTAAAATCCATATGTATTCAAAAGCAAAAACTGTTTTATTAAAACCAATTAGGTCAGGTTATTTACGTGCATAAAGCCCAGTCGTGACTTCAGATTAGTCACATGTATTGGGTTCACCAATCAATGCATATGTGAGTTTGGTCTGGTCATATGACATGGAAGGCAGCGGGGCTTCCCTTATTTAGCAATGTGATCACAATTGAATTATGATTGCATCGCTGGCCGCCATTATCATGCTGGGTGGCATTGCCCTGTGCTGAGCAGCCTCCAGCACGGCAGCCATCAGGGGGGGACTGTGGGGACCCGGGGCCTTGCAGAGAGGGGGGCCCACCCCTGGTTCCTACCGCCAATATCTGTAGAGCTGCACCAGTCTGTGAATCATCAGCAGTCTGATGCACAGGGAGGACTTCTTAAAACAAGCCTGATCTGTGCATCAGCTCTCTGTAAACCGTTCCCCTAGGTCTGCAACACTCAGAGCCAGCCCTAACCAATATGATGCCCTAGGCAAGATTTTGCACCTCTTTCCCAGCACCACCACCCCTCATCCATAGCAGTCCTTATGTTGGTGTTCCCACCCCCTATATTTTAAATAGGAACAGTTCGCACATTTGGTGCACAGCCCAAAAAGGGGTGTGTTTTTGCTGGCAAGGGGCATGGCCACACAATAGTAACCCCAATTCCAATTACGCCACACAGTACTGCAGTTTCATCCACATTTGATCATGCGATAGTGTCCATAATTCATATTACATCCCACAGTAGTATCACTTTACCTTATAAACGTTACTCCTAACAGTAGAGCCCCTTATTCACATTACATCACACTGAATTGCTATTTATTCACATTACACCACACCCTATTGCTCTTTATTCACATTAGACGACACAGTAGTGCCCTTTCTATATGCAATGCCACATAGTAGAGCACCTTATACACATAATGCCACACAGTAATGCCCCTTAAACATATGAGACACATTATTAATGCCCTTATAAACAATGTGCCTTACACATTATGACAACCTTTATTAATGCCCTTTTACACATAATGTCCCTTACACATATGCTGCACATTATTAATGCCCTTATACACATAATGTCACACATAGTGCCCCCTACACATTTTCTGCACATTATTAGTGCCCCTATACACATAATGACACACATACAGTAGTACCCTGTTACACATATGCCGCACATTATTAATGCCCTTATACACATAATGACACGCATAGTGCCCCTTACACATATGTTGCACATTATTAATGCATTTTTACAAGACACACATAATGCTCCTTACACATATTTCGAACACTACTGCACAACCAACCCACTCACATGCACACAGCACTCACACTGCCACTATCACTGTGACCTCTGCCTCTGCTTGGATATAGATGTGTCCTCATAAATCTTGCCTCAATGCCAACGTCGGGCACATTTTTTTAATGAAAATTCATCTTATTTGCATTGCTATGTGGCTAGGATGCACAAGCACTTCTGCTCATTAAAATGATATGCAGCATGCCTATATACTGTGTGAGACTGTGGCTGTATCTGCATATGAAATGCTACACACAGAATATAGGCATACCACATATCATTTTAATCAGCAGAAGCTGCTGATGCCCCTAGGCATATCAAATGCCCTAGGCAATTGCCTAGTTTGCCTATGCCTATGGCCGGCTCTGGCAACACTCCACCTAAATGTAACGTCACAATGTATGACATCACATAGGGGTGGAGCAGTGCAGCAGAATCTTGTTTTTGGGAGGGAGGGCCTGTCTCTTTTGTCAGTCCTGGGCCCCACAATCTCTCATGGCAGTCCTGGCCCCCAGCATGCCATTCTAGATAGTTGCAGTTTTGCTAAATTAGCAAAACATGCAACTGAAGCTGAATCAGATTCTTTATCCCTTTCATAGTACCTATACCTTTTTTGAAAATAAGTTGTAATGTCTCCAGCAAACATGCCAAATCTTTAGCAATGTCAGTGTGCAAAGATTTTATTCTCTGAATAGACTGCCAATCAACATGTTTCCCATAGTCGCTACTGCCGTAGTAAGGCCAGTCTGTAATTTTGCAATACATACAAATATAATTTGTATCCAGCCCTTGTAATTAACAGGAACCCACTGGAGAAACTATTTCCGGTATACGTGCGTATGTCGTCAGTTTTGGCTTGCACTGGAATTTGAGAAATCAGGCTTTTGTAGTCAGTGAAACTGATGGCAGACATAGCAGACCCAGGCCCCTATTCAGCATCAGTTGCAGTTTTGCTAAAGTAGCAAAACTGTAACTGCTATCACTCGCATGGTGGGGGCCGCCTAGCACAGGGCAAGGATCCCAGCATGCTAACGGCAGCCAGAGTTAGGTTTAGGCTGCTGGGAAGGGTTAGGTTTAGGCAGGGCCGGTGTAAGGTTTCTCGACACCCTAGGCAAAACTTCAGCCTGCTGCCCCCCATATTATTATTATTATTATTACATATTCTTTATAAGGCGTTACAAGTGTTTTGCAGCGCCATACATACGACACACACCAGAACAATACAGGGTACACAGAACTTAACATTACAGTAACTAAAAATTTAAAAACTAAGAGGTAACAAATAGCACCACAATTCTCAGTACACAATATTATTTTATCTATTAGCAGTATCTTACATAGGGCAGCAAAATCCGTTGCGCTTTACAATTGGAAACAACACAAAACAAAACTGGGTAATAAAAGAGGGGTAGGGAAGCCCTGCTTGCAAGCTTACAATCTACAGCCGAGATACAAGGAAGCAAGGGAGCAACTGGCGCACCACTACAAGCAGGCAGCCACTGGAAGAGATGAATGATGAACTGACGACACCGACTCCACAGATCCTATCAAAGCCCCCCAAACTCCGCCATTACAGTCAAGGCCCCCCAGGATATCCATGCTTGAGTCCAGATAGGTAAATCAAAGTGAGGTACAAAGTCACCTGGGTTCAAGCATGGCTACTAAGTCACCTGTGCTCAAGCATGGGCATCCCCAAACCCAGACTGCATGGTGGAGTATGCAGAATATTGGCTCACATTAAAAGAGCAAGATCCACACAAAAATACATTGAAAATTCCAGACCCATAAGCTAATTGAAAAAGCCAGATCCCCATAACACATTCATAAAAGCCAGATCACAAAAAATACATCAAAAGTCAGATCCACATAAAAATATATTAAAAACGACAGTCACACAAAACCACATTGAAAAAAAGCTAGATCCATATAATACATCTAAAAAAAAAAATCCAGTTATAGAAATATAAAATGTTAAAATACACCAAAAAAGCAAGATCCACGATGCCAGATCCACACAATTGACCAAAACAACGTCAGATCCACCAAAAACACATAAAAAAATCCAGATCCACATAGAAATACACCGATAAAATCCAGATCCACTGAAAGTACACAAACAAATAGCCATATTCACACAAAACCACACCAAAAAAGCCAGATCCACAGAGAAATACATCTAAAAGAATCAGAGGCCGTGTGGCAACAGGCTGGGGGTCAGAAGCCGTAGGGCGACGGACTGCGACCGGGGTACTGAGGTCACGGGGCGATGGACCGTGACCAGTGGACAGATGCATAGGGTGACTGGCTGCAACCAGTGGACAGATGGTGTGAGTGGGCGGCACACTGTGCGAGGTGACAGCCCGTGAGCAGTGGCTGAGGGTGTGTGGGTACAGACTGCGACCGTGAGGCAGTGGTCCCAGGGCAATGGGCTGTGACTGGGGGGACAGAGGTGAGCATATTCCTGATCAAGGGTGTTAGGCTGCCACTGCGAGGCAGAGGCTGACAGGCCCTGACTGGGTCGGAAAGGGTATGGGTGATGGACTGTGACTGGCTGTGAACAGGGGACAGAGGAACCGGTGGATGTCGACTGGGAGCCAGGGACATAGAACACGATCACATCCTCCTGTCACTGGACCACTGTATTTCTATTTTCATGGGGAGGGAAGTGGAGTGATCATGCTCCCCCTACTCTTCTCCAGCTGGACCGCCTCCTACTTATTCTTTAGGGCCCGGGACCTATACTGTAATGAGTCAGTGTGACTCTAGTACTGCTGATGCCAGGGGCCGGCTGCGGGCCGCCCCTTCAGGTCCCCCGCCCATAGGCAGCTGCCTAAAGCTGCCTAATAGAAGCGCCGGCCCTGGGTCTAGGATGAAGGGTGGTTAGGTTTAGGTACCCCCCCAGGGAGGGTTAGGGTTAGTCTGTGGGGGGGGGGGGGGGGGTTAGGCTGCAGGAAGCGGGGGGGGGGGGTTTGGCTGCGGGAAGAGGGGGTAAGGTTTAGGCACCAATGGGGAGGGTTAGGGTTAGGCTGCGGGAAGGGGAGGGTTAGGTTTAGGCTACTAGAAGGGAGAGTAGGGGGCCATTGGGGGAAGGTAAGTATACTTACCTTCCCCTGTCAGGGTTATGAACATTGGGATACTGCGGCCGATATTCTGACCACCGGCATCCCAAACACCGGTTTATCGATCCAAACCCGGCCAGGTTTGTGACAGTAATTGTCCTTACTGCAACAATGACTTACTGTACATCATAAAAGGATTGGCCACAAACAAAAAAGTTCCTTGTCTAAAGATAATTTTATGTGTGAAACATTCAATTCTGCTGCATCTTTGGCTGCTTTTTAAGCAGAAATGGTGATGGACAGGGGCTGGTCCAGTGTCAAATCAGATTCTGATAATAATTGCCTCTTAGTGATACTGTCATTCATGCCATAGACTAAACAATCTCAGTGCATCCGCTAATCTCACTCCGAATTGGGAATTCAATTAGCAGCGGTAATTTACTGCGCATGAAAAAGGGTGGTAGCCGGTAAATTACCGTGTTAATGCGTGTTAACCCATATAATTCAGGATAGGTTCTTGGACCTATGGGTTAACATAGTCGCTGCACTCGCAAACAGGCTATTTAACTCAAATTTATTTTCGAGTCTGCTTAGATTCTAAAACAAATCCCTGTTAGCTGCAGCCTGCGGGCTGTCTTCAGGACTAATTAAATAGACCCACTACTTCAAGTAGCCCATGATAAATTACCGTGGCTAATTAAATTCCCACAAAATCTGATATTGATTTCTCTTCATTTTATCATCTTTTAAGAAACCTAATTCTTTCAGCGATCAGTGGCTTAGGATCTAAATCAATTTGTAAAATGTCACGCACTTCTTTAAAGGATTTACACACCAGCTTCGCCACTGAGCCTGCAAGGGGCTTCGTTTAGCTCGCAACCCGACCCCCCCCCCCCCCCCCCCCATAATAAACTGTAAGGTTTGGTGCCCATAATGCTCAGTAAAACTGACACATTTTTTTGTACCCCTGTATGTTAGTATCATGACAATATAATTACACTGCCCCACCAGCAGTGCAACATAGTTTTGCCCATTAGTGTGCTTTTTTGGTTTGCTAACAAACCCGAATAACCCCCTAAGAACACTGGCAATCAGAACACCCACTAGGATGCTAAACCTTGTTTAACAGACTCCATGAGTAAGAGAAAGTTCGCTGCATAGAGGTTGTCATAAGAACTAGTGAGGTGGGCACCCAAGTATTTCAGTTTGCCAGCCCGTCACCAGAGTTTGTGCACCTATTTCTGAGTTTACGAGCAAGTGTGGTGTCCGCCTTATCAGCTTTCTCATAGTATTTTATGAGCGCAGGGTTTTAAATGTTTTGCTGGAAAAGAGCTGGTTCAGCTGGTGCATGAGGGCCAACAATTTGCTACAGTTTTTGCATTTAGATGTCATTAGCCACTGCTGTGGCTCATTCCTGTTTGCATTCTGTTTATGTATTTTATGCTATATTTCTGTTTGCATGTTAGGTTTTCTCATGTACTTGTTTAGATTACTGTTGCGGGCCGCCTATGGTGAGTCTGTGTAACTGCAGCCTGTCTCCTATATGTGTGGACTATGCTGTCTCACCTGTCAGTTATTAGACCATTACCTTGTGTCTGGCTTCCAGTCATCCTGATTGGGGCATGCTTCCTTTATTACCCAGCCTGCCCTTTAACTGACGCCGGTGATAGATACATGTTCCTGTTTGTACCTGTGTCCAGGCCCTGTCCTATGGTGGAATCTTTAACCTGTCAGCTGAAGAGAGATCCTGTCTATCTGTGTTGTACCCGTGACCTGGAGACCTTGCTCGATTGATAACCTGACCAGATCCAGCCAGTCTTGTATTCAGGTTTTTGTTAAGCAGTGTGTGGAGTTTCCACAAAGACACTGTCTTGCTTATATCTCTGTATTATAACATCTTAGAGCATTCAGTGAGAACCTGTCAGCTTGTATTAGATCCTGTCTGCCTGTGTTGAACCCGTGACCCGGAGACCTTTCCAGATTGATTACCTGACCAGAGCCAGCTAGCCTTGCACTCAGGTTTCTGTGGAGTTTCCACACAGACACTGCTTGCCTGTATTTCTGTATTATAACATCTTCATGCATTGTTGCATTCACAATCACTCATATATTCAATGTCTTAGCTTTCAACACTCTGTGCCTTGGTTCCTATGTTGGTATATTTCGGCGGCCGCGCCGCATATAATCTGTACATTGTCTTTTCTGTATTCTCTCCCATTGGTAGTCACACTAGTCTTAGTTAACTTCCCCCTTAGTCACTCGCAGTCTCAGTTGGTGCCTTGTTACCTCATAAGACCTGGGGGCATCTGAGTCTGGGAGGACCTAATTCGCCCATTCAAACATGGCTGCTATAGGAGAAGACTAGCTCTGCAGGCACCAACTGACCACTGGGGGGAGTAACGGAGTCAGGGGTTAGAGTAGGCATTGCTGCGGTCATTTATAACTGGCCACAGCTTCACTCGTGAGTACTGGAACTCCCCAGTTGCCACCCACTCACCAGAGTTCCAGGTACTAAGTTCGTAACATTAGTGAAGTGCTGATGATGTTTATTGAGGTTTAAAATGCAAGTTCTAGAAAATGTTGCCTCTCCATCTATATCACCGCATATGCAATATTGATAAATTCACCAGGTATAGTGGCCTTAAGAGACAACCTGTTAACAGCATGAGAAGTGGAAGCAGGATCATAATGGTCTCGGTCCTCCAGGATCGCTCCATTATGTCTATCATGAACCTCTTTCCTAACAAGTAGGAAGTCATGTAAACGCCAGCGCATTCTGGCACAGGGGTCTTTTTAAATATCATCAGAGCCCTTATTCTTGCCTGTAATGCAAGAAGGATAATGCACAACTGGGGCAGGGCCCCATGTGACAGGCATACCCACAATCAAGTTAGCCCACTAGGATTCTACCTGGTGAGGTGAAATGACCAAGCAGCCCCTTTTGTGGCACAATTTTCACAAATGTCTTTATATGTTAGGTATTTGTCACTTCACACAACAGTTACCTTTATAGGTGTGTACCTGTTTTATACCTATATATTTTATTTGCATAGCCTATCCTTACACCAATGAACACTGGAGAGGCCAGTACCCTCTCAGTCATCGTAGAGGAGAGTGTGACTCTTCAACCATTGGTGAGGCCAATACTGCATTGCCTATCAGAGAGGACAGAACTCCTTTCATAGCTGGAGAGGGGAAAGGTGCTCTTAAGAGGGGACAGTACCTCTTTGAAAAAATGGAGAGAAAGGACAATGTGCCCACACAAACATTACAGAGGACAGTGTCCCCATAAACACTGGAGTGGCCAGTGCCCTCACAAACATTAGAGAGGTCAGCACCCCCACAAAAATTGGAGAAACCAGTGCCCCAACAAATGTTGCTGAGGTCAATGCCCCCACATACACTGAATTGACCAGTGCCCCCATTAAACAGTGGAGAGACCAACATCCCCACAAATAACAAAGAGGTCAGTACTCCCAACAAGCACTGGAGAGGCAGGCGACCCCACCCACACTGGTGAGTTCAGTGCCCCCTTAAACACTGCAGAGACCAGCACCAATACAAACACTGGAAAGGAAAACACCCCATTGACATTTGGAGAGGTCAGCGCTCCCATGATCATCAGAGGAGAGCTCACCCTTGACCTTCAAAGAGAGTAGTGCTACCTTGACCATTGGAGTGGAAAGTGCTCCCACAAACATCATAGAGAACAATATTCTCAATAAACATTAAAGAGACTAGCACCTTACTGACCATTGTAGAGGAAAGTGCTCCCTTGATCATCAGAGCTTTCTTCACCATCAAAAAGGCCAGAGCCCTCTTAACTATTACAGAGTCCAGAGCTCCACTGACCATCAGAGAAACCAGTGCATCCACACCCACTGGAGAGACCAGGGACCCCATGATCAACAGAAAGGCCGAAACCCCAACCATCACTGAAAAAACACAAACATTCTCAATATTTTCTGCATTTTTGGTGGTGATCCTGTGCATACTTATTCTCATAGAGGCTATTTTTTTTTGTGGCATGACAGTGGCATACAAGTATTACAAAAACAAACATCACAAATGAGGCCTCCCCTAACATCCAGGAACCATGAATTTATTTAAGCCATTAGAGAGGCCATCACCGCTACTACCATCTGTGAGGCCTGGGCCCCTACTATCAACTGTGTGTCAGGTCCGGGTGTTTTTGTGAATCCGTTAACCCGGGACCAACCACAGGTGTAGGTGCTGGGCTATGAAGAAAGCAGGGAGGACGAAGAAAGTTCCGATTCATATATTTATTCAAAATAACAATTCAGTAAAGAGTTAACTGACAAGTTGTTAATCATCATAGTATACTGAAGTATTGCAGGAATAATATGCAAGAGAAAACTCAAAAATACATAAAAGAAATGTTCATGGAAACATATGCAAAACAAGCTGATGAATAAATGTTGGATTGTCCAAATATAAACGAGCTTTGATGCTGAACTGCAGAATATGATTAACTGGATAATGCAGACATGAAGAGATAACTGTAAGGATTTGCAATGGAGTTTTGAGAGTTAACTGAGAGACTGTGAAGAATTATCCTTGTTATGACAACATAGCAAATATAAACAAGCTTTGATGCTGAACTGCAGAATGTTATTAACTGGATAATGCAGACATGAAGAGATAACTGTAAGGATTTGCAATGGAGTTTTGAGAGTTAACTGAGAGACTGAAGAATTATCCTTGTTATGACAACATAGCAAATATAAACAAGCTTTGATGCTGAACTGCAGATTGTGTTTAACTGGTTAATGCAGACATGGAGAATTAACTGTAAGAATTGGCAATGGAGCTTTGAGAGTTAACTGAGAGACTGTGATGAATTATCCTTGTAATGACAACATAGCAAATAAAAGTACTGAATTGGGTTACTTGCGGGTTCCGGAGATCACTGTGAAACTGTAGTAGAAGACAAGGTGATGAATGGGTTAAATGCAGAGTTGAACAAACGAACAGCTGAGAGAAACAGAATCCTCCAGACTTTGAATGATAGGCAGACTGACAAGGTAACCTCATGCAGGACACTGGGAATCCAACTATTTCCAATAGGAGTGCAATTAACTGACAGCACAGCAGAGAGCCGGTGGATCTTTCAGCAGTGAAGGCTGCAGACGGACCTCTGGGAACGGAGGCGATATCTGGACCACGGGAATCACACAGGAATGCACGGAGAGAGCTCAGAGCTAGAGCACAGCTTTGATACAACAAAGCACTGGCCCAGAGTAACATAATCCCAGCCTACTTAAAGGCAGCACAAGCACGGGATTGGCTTACACCTGCCCACAGGTGTTTTCACAAGTGCTCTGTATTAGCTATTTGGTCTCCAACATGGCCACCTCCTATACAGCAGACACACCGCAGTGCCTTAGGCCATTTGGTCCCCGCACTCACAGTTCCCAGACTCTGCATTACCTGTGCCATTGATCACGCCGTGTCCCCACACGGGCGCACAGCACCGCGAGCAACCGCACTGGCAACGGATGAACCCCAGAACCCGCAGAGGTAAGAGACCGGTTCGTGACACTGTGAAGCCTAGACCGCCACAACCATTGGGGAGGCCTGGGCCCTCACTACCATCAACCTGTGCCCTCCTTGTGACACCACTGGGCTTTAGTGAAGAGATTAATTTTGAGGGCATGTTTAATGGCTGGGAGGCTGGGTGAGAGTCTGCTTGAGTGTGGAAGTTCAATCTAGAGGCTTCCCTGGCAATCCCCTTTATAGTAAATACATTATATTTGATGGCTAGGCCCTTATGCTGGTTGCTTTGAGCGTGATCATCTATAATTTGAGTGTACTTGAGTTCCAAGAGAAGTGGACCTGAATGGAGAGCTGAAGGCTAGGTATAGGACAGAAGGGGATCTGGATGATAAATAGACAACATCTAGATAGACAGTCAACAAGTCGACATACATTAGGCCGACGTGTACAAAAGGTCAACACGTACAAAAGGTCAATGGATGAAAGGTCGACAGATACAAAAGGTCGACATAATGGTCGATACACAAATGGTTGACACATTTTTTTAATATTTGTTTTGGGGGTTTTTCCCAGCATTTGCTTGATTTAGTATCCACGTGTACTACGATTGGGAATAGTGGCAAGCACAGCAGTAGCGGAGCAAGACATTTTGCCTAAAGCGTGGCAAACTAAGTGAGCCTGTGATGGTATACTGTATGTTTTCCCTGATAGTCGTCACATATTACTGACATAGTAACATAGTAACACAGTTTCTGAGGCTGAAAAAAGACAATTGTCCATCGAGTTCAACTTGTTTGATCGCCTACATTATAATATTCTTAAAACTAATTTTAACTGTGGTGACAAAAGAGATTTGACAAAAGAAAAAACATGTTTCGAACATTGTCATGTCGACCTTTTGAACCTGTTGACCTTTTGTACCTGGCAACCTTACCCACTGTCAACTTTTCATCTGTCGACCTTTTGTAGATGTCAGCCTAATGCATGTCAACCATTTTGTGTCATATTGACTGTTGACCTAAATACTGTAGATGTTCTATACCACACCCGGACAGAAATGAGGGGTACATTTACTAAAGTTTCTACAAATTTCTTTTTTTATTGCATCCTGGAAAATGATAGACAGAGGGAGGTATCCAGTTACCCGCGGTCATTAACTGCGAGTAATTGCTTCGCTGGGGGCTATCCAATTAGTTCCAATAAGCCATCACAAGACACAGCTTACAGTACCTGGGATTTTGTTTCACCTGCCTCAGGTAGGCAAAACCAAATTCAGGAAGGCAGCCCTGTTTTTGCATCGAAAAACCTGTGTGTTTTTGTGAGAAAATGTATCATTTTGTGCGGGTAATCTAAGTGGATAGTCTTTAAAAGAAATGGGTAAAACATCGGACAAAAATTATGAAAAACATAAATTTTCACACGCAATGTCTTATCATGGGTATTTGGATACCCACAGAATCTGATTGGTTACTATGGTCAACACCTCCACTTATTATTGTTGTGATATTATTGTGGTGATTAATTGTGTGGGCTAAACATACGTAGTCATACACAAAACTAATCAAGCCAGATTTGTGCATTTTTTATTATTGAAATAATTTTACTGTTTTATTTATGTGAATACTATTACATATTGTCTGGCCATAATTCTGATATATAATAAAATTTAATGAGAAATTCTATTTAATTGTGAAATAATTTATATCCAATTAGCAGCGCTTCCTGATAAGAGATTTTTTCTTCTCAACTCAAGTAGACCTGGACATATATGCAGATTCACACATCAAGAGTCAAATCTCTTGTCAGTGCTGAAAGACTACTGAAAAAATGAACAATTATAATGAAAATCAGCAGTACTAAATGGAACTACTGTACTGATATTGATTTTCAGATTGAACTTTCCAGTTGAAAGTACATTAGTGAGACTCAGTGGTGCAAGTAGAAAAAATGTCTTACAGGTACTGTGCACGTGCCAAAAAATGGGTGTGGCCAAATGCCACATGGGGCATGGCCAATGAAAATGGGGGTGTGATACTCATATGGGGGGAGGGGCAGATACACATATGACCCCAATAGTGCCAGATATACGTTGCCCCACAGTGCCAGATATACATTGCCCCAGATATACATTGCCCCACAGTGCCAGATATACATTGCCCCACAGTGCCAGATACACATTGCCCCACAGTGCCAGATACACAAATGCTCCCAGAGTGCCAGATACACATTGCCTCAGTGCCAGATACACATTGCCCCACAGTGCCAGATACACATTGCCCCACAGTGCCAGATACACAAATGCCCCCAGAGTGCCAGATATACATTGCCTCACAGTGCCAGATACGCAAATGCCCCCGCTGTGTCATATATACATTGCCCCTCAGTGCCAGATACACAAATGCCCCCACAGTTCCAGATATGCCCCCAGTGCCAGATACACATGTCCCCCCAGTGCCAGATATAGAAATGCCCCCACAGTGCCATATATGCTCCCAGTGCCAGGTATGCCCCAGTGCCAGATACAGAAATGCCCCCACAGTGCCAGATATGCTCCCAGTGCCAGATATACATGTCCCCGCAGTGCCAGATATGCCCCCAGTGCCAGATACATATGTCCCCGCAGTGCCAGATATTCCCCCACAGTGCCAGATATGCCCCAAGTGCCAGATACACATGTTCCCCCAGTGCCAGATACGCCCCCAGTGCCAGATACACATGTCCCCCCAGAGCCAGATATGCCCCCAGTGCCAGGTACACATGCCCCACCCCTTACCCTGCTGCTCACCACTGCTGCTGTCTTGATCCTGTATGTGAGGGGGAGGAGAGCACCGCATGCGCCTCTCCTGCCCCTCAGTCTCTGGCATCGGTGCAGGTGTCTACCTTCAATTCAACGCAGATCCATGAGCCAATCAAAGCTCGCGGTCCGGCAGCCAATCAGGAGCCTTGGCTTCCGGACCGCGAGCTGTGATTGGCTCACGGGCCACCGTTGAATTAAAGGTAGACACTGAGGAGAGGAGAGGCGCATGCTGCGCTCTCCTCCCCTCAAGCAGCAGCGGCGGTGAGCAGCAGCAGAGGGAGGGAGGGAGCGGTGGCCCATCAGCGGTGGGTACGGCATACCCACGGCTTAAATCTTAAGGGTATGCCGTACCCACCCGTACCCGCACACTTGCACCGCTGGTGAGATTGCTATATTGTATGAAGTCTCAACAATCTGTTTTTATTAATTGACATTTCCTTTTGAACTGCAGAAGGTAGGAAAATTCCCATTTAAATGTTAAAAGTGAA
Organism: Pseudophryne corroboree; assembly: GCF_028390025.1. NCBI lineage: Eukaryota > Metazoa > Chordata > Amphibia > Anura > Myobatrachidae > Pseudophryne > Pseudophryne corroboree. Next base: position 627,951,631 of record NC_086448.1, read on the forward strand.
AACAATAGATATACAATAGATATACATTATGTATTATGTATTTTATTATACTTCTATAGTAAATACAATTTTTGCATTTGTTAGCAATCGAGGGGCAGATTGGGAGTTTAAAATGACCTTGGAGTCAGCAAAAAAGTATGTGGTATTAAACTTCGTTTTCCAAAGTAGTGTAAATGTAAATTATAAATGACATCCCCTTTTCCCTAAAACATAGAGCATCCAAGTTACATATAATTCAGAATGCGTCCCAGTAACAATGTACAATACAGAGAGCATCATAGTGACTGATATATAATACAAAGAATATTCTAATGCAAACTACATACTGCATCCTGGTGGTGGCAGTATAATAAAGGGGGAAGTTCCTAATAAAATTGGTACATCTTTGAACAGTTTTGTTGGGCCTGTCTTAGATGCCCTTTTTTTTCTCTCTATCTTGACAACCAACTTGTTCTTATTTATACCCACTTTTGATACTTGGATGTTTTATCCTATATGTCTCTTTTTGTATGACATTTATCGTCTTAAAAAATAAAAATAAAGGGGGCAGTTATGGGTAAAATAGTGACTCAGTGGTGTATTTACTAAGCTTTGGATGGAGATAAAGTGGGCGGAGATAAAGTACCAGCCAATCAGCTACTAAGTGCCATGTCAAAGGCTGGGTTTGAAAAATGACAGGAGCTGATTGGCAGGTACTTTATCTCCGTCTACTTTACCTCCATCCAAGGCTTAGTAAATAGACCCCTCAATCCATATTGCATATATCTAGAAAGGAAGTTCCAATACAAAGTTTTCTGTCACATTTATCACATGCTCACGGCAGCCAATATCGACATCTGCAGGGCAGGGATAGGACGTTGACAGCTTAACTTCAATGTTGACATCAACATCGATGCCATACAATCTACCGACTACAACATTTTTATGTTTCTGGTCTTAAAAAAAATTGCACTACAGTCACTTTTCATATGCACTATTATTAAGTTATGTTATTTTCTGATTGGTGATATAACTGTTGATGTCCCAGGGGATATTGTATGATATCAATTAGTATATGTATGCAGGGTTGTACTGGCTCACAGGTGTACAGGGGAAACCATCTTCTTCTGTGTACTTTAATTATACATCAGGGCTACAACTAGGGGGGCATGTGACCAAGATGCCAAATTAGAGGGGGCACCAGGACCTGGCCACACCTCACACATACACCACCATCCAGCCAGATAAGGAAGAAGAGTGGCATGGAATTTGTAGTTAATCTTTCACTGCTCAGACTCTGAGCAGTAAAAGATAAACTGCAAATCCCATGAGGCATTGCACCCGTTCAAAGATGGCCACCGCTGAAACGGCTGCTGCTGGGGTCTAAGGCCAATCTGCTGCCTGAAGACTAGGGCCACTCTGCTGCCAAGGACTGGAGCAAGCTATATTCCTGGATGAGTGACTGATGCTAATGTACGTATAACTCTCTGTCCAGTCTGATCCCAGGGGGCACTGTTTGTACTGGTCACACACTGAGGACACTGTAAGGGCTACTACTGTTTGGTGTAATGTGAATAAGGGGTACTTCTGTGTGGTGTAATGTGAATAAGGGGTACTTCTGTGTAGTGTAATGTGAATAAGGGGTACTACTTTGTGGTGTAATTTGAATTGGGGGTTGCCAAATTACTACCTTGCCTCTGTGACAGAAATCCTAGTTTCGGCCCTGCATACATTATACATTGTATGCTCCATTATACTGTACAGAACTATGGTGTATTTTCTAAAATGCATTCCTGTTATTAATCAGGTATATTATCATGAATGCATTAGCAGTGTTCACTACAGTATATATATTTACCATAGGGCTCAGACCATGTACTCTCTAATCAATAGCTAAGCCTCTGTAGTGTCTGGCTGGCCACACCCCTTCTGGAAACTGGTCACACCCCTAAGCATGGGCCCCTACCACTGCATGCCCCTGGTGGGCCCTTCATACCCTTGTCCAAAACTGTATTTATGTAACAATATTATTCATGTGATAGGACCAAAGATTACATCTTTATTATCTTTATTATGGGAATCATAACTAATTAAATATTTAGAGATTTTTATATTTTACTTGCAATATATTCTTAATGATGCTTTCAGTAGTTTCCTTTTTTATTTAACATACAGTATGCAATGAGGTCCCATGCAGTTTATATATATATATATATATATATATACCAGTGGCGGATCCAGGGGGGGGGGCACTCGGGCCCGTGCCCCCCGTCATTTGTGGCCTTATTTGTAAGACGGAGACAGCAGTGTCTCCGTCTCAGCAAAAGCCGCGATCGCAATCGCGACCGCTACCACAGAGCTACTGCAGCAGAGAGCTACGTATAGTAGCTCTCTGTATAGACAAAGTCCGGGGAGAGCTGCTGGCTGCGCATGCTCAGCTGCAGCAGCTCTCTCCCTCCTCACTGACCCGCCACTGGCCGCCAGTCTTCTCCCGCCTCCCACTGCTCCCAGCCGCTGGTGGTATGTACAGTATACCACCAATACTGTATATGAAATGTGTGTACAATATGATCCCTACATATGTATGTATTTACTGTATGTGTTCTGTATGTGTATTTGTGTATGTATGAATGTGTGTGGTATGTGTGTGTGTGTGTGTGTGTGTGTGTGTGTGTGTGTGTGTGTTTGTGTGTGTGTATATATATCTATATATATATAGATGTGTGTCTATATATACGGTATATATAGATACATATACTGTATATATATATATATATATATGTGTGTGTGTGTGTGTGTGTGTGTGTGTGTGTGTGTGTGTGTGTGTGTGTGTGTATATATATATATATATATATATATATATATATACACACACACATACACACACATTCACAGATACACACCCACGGAAACCCCCCTAAATAAATCCTGCGTTTGCCCCTGACATTACTACTGGGGGGGCATCAACAAGGGGCATTATAACTGGGAGGCATCACTACTGAGGGGTCATCTATTGGGGGCAGCTACTGGGGGACATTTTTACTGGGTGCCATCTACTGGGGGCATTACTACAGGGGGGTCATCTATTGGGGCAAACTCGTAGGGGTCATTATTACTGGGGGTCATCTATTGGGGGCAGCTACTGGGGGCATTATTACTGGGGGGAATCTACTGGAGGCATTACTACTGGGGGGTCATCTATTGGGGGCAGCTACTGGGGGGCATTACTACTGGGGGCAAACTACTGGAGGACATTATTACTGGGGGGCATCTACAGGGGCAAACTGCTGGGGGACATTATTACTGGGGGGCATGCATCTACTGGGGGCAAACTGCTGGGGGACATTATTACTGGGTGGCATCTACTGGGGGCAAACTACTGAGGGACTATTACTGGGGGCCAACTACAAAGGTGCTAACTACTGGCGGCGTAACTACAGGGGCATTACTACTGGCGTCTTAACTACAGGGGCATTACTACTTGGGGGCTAAACTACAGGGGGGCCAAAGTACTAGGGGCTTAACTACAGGGGCCAAACTACTGGGGGCATTACTAGTGAAGGCTAAGCTACAAGGGGGCATAACTACAGGGGCTAAACTACAATGGGGCAAACTACAGGGGGGCATTACTACTGGTGGCTGAACTACTGGGGGCATTACCACTGGGAGGCTAAACTAAGGGGGGGGTAAACTACTGGGGTCATAACTGCAGGGGCATTACCACTGGGGGCATAATGACTGGGGGCATTACTACAGGCAACATTACTACTGGGGGCAATACGGGCATTGCAAAAGGGGCACCACTACTATGGGGTCTATATAAGGGGCACTACCAGTACAGTGGACATTGCATAATGAGCGCTACAACTGTGGGCATTGTATAAGAAGCGCCACCTCACATGCACCGAAGCCGCACGCAAATGTACTTGCCCCTTCCATGGTGCCCCCCCTATCATTTTTTTCTGGATCCGCCCCTGATATATACACACACGTGCAGTGGCATGTACTGTAATATTTATACATGCATCAATAATGGATGGTGCACACTTCATATTTCTAAAGAAATTACTTGAAATGTGGCATTGGTGCCATATTGCCGAATAGATTGCCAGCTTTTTTTTTTGTTTTTTGTAGAAGATATCAAAGATTCAGGCATGGTCCAGAGTCTTCGCTGTCTTCCGCTCATGTGCCAATTCTGTATTTTCAGTGCGCATTCTGAAAATGTGCACAAGGTCTTTGCCTGTCTTAACCAGCCTCTGATTACATGTGACATAAGAGTGCAAAAACCGGCCAAGTAAGATTTATTTATTTATTTTCCCTGGTTTCCCTTAAGGCTTTGCCTAAATAAAGTTGGACTGTTCCATCGATTGAAACCTGTATGCTGTATACAGAAATTGGCACTGGTCCTTTTCTACATAGTCACTAACTTTTTAGTGGCACAGTTACTATAATTTCAGTTTTAACTTCTGTTTTATGCAGGCCATGTAAACCATTGGCCAAGTGTAATAGCCTGCAACTTGTAGGCACCAGCATGACTTGCTGCTAAAGTTAAGGTGCCAATAATTTTCCTTTTAATGTATTACTGATTTTAAATCCAGTGGCTAAGTGACTGAGCATAGCAGCCAATCAGCTCCTGACTGCCTTGTTACAGGCTGTGTTTGAAAAATGACAGTTAAGAGCTGATTGTTAGTGTATCTCTCTCCACTGTATCACTCTCTAAGGCTTAGTACATCTGCCCCTAGATCTCAGAAATCACTCTGGTGCCTGCAAGTTTCAGGCTGCTACATTTGTACATAATTATTTTGAAGTGGGAGGTTTCATGGGCGATAGAGACCTATACAATGGAATCATTTCTTCATGCTATAGCTATGTATCGGGATAAAATGGAAGTGTCCCTTATTCTGAGGCACTTGTACTTGAGGTTTGACAGTCACCGCATGTACTACATATGTTTAGAAACTTCTTTTAGTACTATGCTTCAAACCTTAAAGAATCTTAGTTTTTACTCCATATTTATGTCTCTAGTGGAGATAATAAGAATTTACTTACCGATAATTCTATTTCTCGTAGTCCGTAGTGGATGCTGGGGACTCCGTCAGGACCATGGGGTTTAGCGGCTCCGCAGGAGACAGGGCACAATAATAAAAGCTTTAGGATCAGGTGGTGTGCACTGGCTCCTCCCCCTATGACCCTCCTCCAAGCCTCAGTTAGGATACTGTGCCCGGACGAGCGTGCATAATAAGGAAGGATATTGAATCCCGGGTAAGACTCATACCAGCCACACCAATCACACCGTACAACCTGTGATCTGAACCCAGTTAACAGTATGATAACAACGAAGGAGCCTCTGAAAAGATGGCTCACAACAAGAATAACCCGATTTTTGTAACAATAACTATGTACAAGTATTGCAGACAATCCGCACTTGGGATGGGCGCCCAGCATCCACTACGGACTACGAGAAATAGAATTATCGGTAAGTAAATTCTTATTTTCTCTAACGTCCTAAGTGGATGCTGGGGACTCCGTCAGGACCATGGGGATTATACCAAAGCTCCCAAACGGGCGGGAGAGTGCGGATGACTCTGCAGCACCGAATGAGAGAACTCCAGGTCCTCCTCAGTCAGGGTGTGCCCCTGACCAAGTAGCAGCTCGGCAAAGTTGTAAAGCCGAGACCCCTCGGGCAGCCGCCCAAGATGAGCCCACTTCCTTGTGGAATGGGCTTTTACTGATATTGGCTGTGGCAAGCCTGCCACAGAATGTGCAAGCTGAATTGTACTACAAATCCAGCGAGCAATCGTCTGCTTAGAAGCAGGAACACCCATCTTGTTGGGTGCATACAGGCTAAACAGCGAGTCAGATTTTCTGACTCCAGTCGTCCTGGAAACATATATTTTCAGGGCCCTGACAACGTCAAGTAACTTGGAGTCCTCCAAGTCCCTAGTAGCCGCAGGTACCACAATAGGTTGGTTCATGTGAAAAACAGAAAACACCTTAAGGAGAAATTGAGGACGAGTCCTCAATTCTGCCCTGTCAGAATGAAAAATTAAGTAAGGGCTTTTATATGATAAAGCCGCCCATTCTGACACACGCCTGGCTGAAGCCAGGGCTAATAGAATCTTCACCTTCCATGTGAAATATTTTAATTCCACAGTGGTGAGTGGATCAAACCAATGTGACTTTAGGAAACTCAAAACAACATTGAGATCCCAAGGTGCCACTGGGGGCACAAAAGGAGGCTGTATATGCAGTACCCCTTTTACAAACGTCTGAACTTCAGGCACTGAAGCCAGTTCTTTCTGGAAGAAATTCGACAGGGTCGAAATTTGAACCTTAATGGACCCTAATTTTAGGCCCATAGACAGTCCTGTTTTCAGGAAATGTAGGAAACGACCCAGTTGGAATTCCTCTGTAGGGACCTTCTTGGCCTCACACCACGCAACATATTTTTGCCAAATGCGGTGAAAATGTTTTGCGGTTACATCCTTCCTGGCTTCGACCAGGGTAGGGATGACTTCATCTGGAATGCCCTTTCAGGATCCGGCGTTCAACTGCCATGCCGTCAAACGCAGCCGCGGTAAGTCTTGGAAAAGACAAGGCCCCTGCTGGAGCAGGTCCTCTCTTAAAGGTAGAGGCCACGGTTCTTCCGTGAGCATCTCTTGAAGTTCCGGGTACCAAGTCCTTCTTGACCCATCCGGAACCACGAGTATCGTTCTTATTCATCTCCTTCTTATGATTCTCAGTACTTTTGGTATGAGATGCATAGGAGGGAACACATACCCTGACTGGTACACCCACAGTGTTACCAGAGCGTCCACCGCTATTGCCTGAGGGTCCCTTGACCTGGCGCAATATCTGTCTAGTTTTTTGTTCAGGCGGGACGCCATCATGTCCACCTTTGGTTTTTCCCAACGGTGTACAATCATGTGGAAGACTTCCCGCTGAAGTCCCCACTCTCCCGGGTGGAGGTTATGCCTGCTGAGGAAGTCTGCTTCCCAGTTTTCCACTCCCGGAATTAACACTGCTGAGAGTGTTATCACATGATTTTTCGCCCAGCGAAGAATCCTTGCAGTTTCTGCCATTTCCCTCCTGCTTCATGTGCCGCCCTGTCTGTTTACGTGGGCGACTGCCGTGATGTTGTCCCACTGGATCAATACCGTCTGACCTTGAAGCAGAGGTCTTGCTAAGCTTAGAGCCTTGTAAATTGCCCTTAGCTCCAGTATATTTATGTGGAGAGAAGTCTCCAGACTTGATCACACTCCCTGGAAATTTTTTCCTTGTGTGACTGCTCCCCAGCCACTCAGGCTGGCATCCGTGGTCACCAGGACCCAGTCCTGAATGTCGAATCTGCAGCCCTTTCATAGATGAGCACTCTGCAGCCACCGCAGAAGAAAACACCCTTGTCCTTGGAGACAGGGTTATCCGCTGATGCATCTGAAGATGCGATCCGGACCATTTTCCCAGCAGATTCCACTGAAAGGTTCTTGCGTGAAATCTACCGAATGGGATCGCTTTGTAAGAAACCACCATTTTTCACAGGACCCTTGTGCAATGATGCACTGATACTTTTCCTGGTTTTAGGAGGTTCCTGACTAGCTCGGATAACTCCCTGGCCTTCTTCTCCGGGAGAAAACATCCTGTGTCCAGAATCATTCCTAGGAACATTAGACGTGTCGTCGGAAAAAGCTGCGATTTTGGAATATTTAGAATCCACTCGTGCTGTCGTAGAACTACTTGAGATAGTGCTACTCCGACCGCCAACTGTTCTCTGGACCTTGCCCTTATCAGGAAAGCGTCCATATTTCTTTTAGGAAGAATCATCATTTCGGCCATTACCATGGTAAAGACCCGGGGTGCCGTGGACAATCCAAACGGCAGCGTCTGAACTGATAGTGACAGTTCTGTACCACGAACCTGAGATACCCTTGGTGAGAAGGGCAAAATTTGGACATGTAGGTAAGCGTCCCTGATATCCAGTGACACCATATCGTCCTGGTTCGCTATCACTGCTCTGAGTGACTCCATATTGATTTGAACCCTTGTATGTAATTGTTCAAATCTTTTAGATCTCACCGAGCCGTTTGGCTTCAGTACCACAATATAGTGTGGAATAATACCCCTTCCCTTGTTGTAGGAGGGGTACTTTGATTATCACCTGCTGGGAATACAGCCTGTGAATTTTTTTTTCCAATACTGCCTCCCTGTCGGAGGGAGACGTTGGTAAAGCAGACTTCAGGAACTTGTGAGGGGAAGACGTCTCGAATTTCCAATGTACACCTGGGATACTACGTGTAGGATCCAGGAGTCCACTTGCGAGTGAGCCCACTGCGTGCTGAAACTCTTGAGATGACCCCCCACCGCACCTGAGTCCGCTTGTATGGCCCCAGCGTCATGCTGCGGACTTGGCAGAAGCTGTGGAGGACTTCTGTTCCTGGGAATGGGCTGCCTGCTGCAGTTTTCTTCCCTTTCCTCTAACCCTGGGCAGATATGACTGGCCTTTTGCCCGCCTGCCTTTATGGGTACGAAAGGACTGAGACTGAAAAGACTGTATCCTTTTCTGCTGAGATGTGACTTGGGGTAACAAAAGTGGATTTTCCAGCTGTTGCCATGGCCACCAGGTCCGATGGACTGCCCCTTTATACGGCAATACTTCCATGTGCCGTCTGGAATCTGCATCACCTGACCACTGTCGTGTCTATAAACATCGTCTGGCAGATATGGACATCACATCTACTCTTGATGCCAGAATGCAAATATCCCTCTGCGCATCTCGCATATATAGAAATGCATCCTTAAAATGCTCTATAGTCAATAAAATATTGTTCCTGTCAAGGGTATCAATATTTTCAGTCAGGAAATCCGACCAAGCCCCCCCAGCGCTGCACATCCAGGCTGAGGCGATTGCTGGTCGTAGTATAACACCAGTATGTGTGTATATACTTTTTAGGATATTTTTCAGCTTCCTATCAGCTGGCTCCTTGAGGGCGGCCGTATCTGGAGACGGTAACACCACTTGTTTTTATAAGCGTGTGAGCGCCTTATCCACCCTAAGGTGTGTTTCCCAACTCGCCCTCACTTCTGGCGGGAAAGGGTATACCTCCAATAATTTTCTATCGGAGGAAACCCACGTATCATCACACACTTTAATTTATCTGATTCAGGAAAAACTACAAGTAGATTATTCCCACCCTACATAATACCCTTATTTGTGGTACTTGTAGTATCAGAAATATGTAACACCTCCTTCATTGCCCTTAACATGTAACGTGTGGCCCTAAAGGAAAATACGTTTGTTTCTTCACCGTCGACACTGAAGTCAGTGTCCGTGTCTGTGTCTGTGTCGATCAACTGAGGTAAATGGGCGTTTTTACAAGCCCCTGACGGTGTCTGAGACGCCTGGACAGGTACTAATTTGTTTGCCGGCCGTCTCATGTCGTCAACCGACCTTGCATCGTGTTGACATTATCACGTAATTCCTAAATAAGCCATCCATTCCGGTGTCGACTCCCTAGAGAGTGACATCACCAATACAGGCAATTTGCTCCGCCTCCTCACCAACATTGTCCTCCTACATGTCGACACACACGTACCGACACACAGCACACACACAGGGAATGCTCTGATAGAGGACAGGACCCCACTAGCCCTTTGGGGAGACAGAGGGAGAGTTTGCCAGCACACACCAAAAACGCTATAATTATACAGGGACAACCCCTTATACAAGTGTTTTCCCTCATAGCATTTTCACATATGTAATCATATCGCCAAATAAGTGCCCCCCCTCTCTGTTTTAACCCTGTTTCTGTAGTGCAGTGCAGGGGAGAGCCTGGGAGCCTTCCTCACAGCAGAGCTGAGCAGGAAAATGGCGCCGTGTGCTGAGGAGAATAGGCCCCGCCCCCTAAAACGGCGGGCTCTTCTCCCGGAGTTTGTGAGATCTGGCAGGGGTTAAATACATCCATATAGCCTCAAGGGCTATATGTGATGTATTTTAGCCATAAAAAAGGTATGGTGCATGCGCAGAAGGTCATAGCTTTCTATGGCACAAGCGCAGTTTGCAGATGTTACCTGGATCTGTCCACATTTGGACTTGCATTTGACTCAGGATAAGGCCCTATATCTCAAAACTATATTATTCACAATGAGAATTTTAAAAGTTTATACTGGATATGCAAAGACCAGATAGAGGCCATCGGGACTAGTATTGTTCTATGGTTTTTCTCCCTCTAAGGGAATTTGTGGACTCACCGTACTGATACCCTTACGGTTTAGTATATAATGTCCGCAGTCTTCATAGACATTATATCCCAGTGTTTATTTATGGCAAACATTAACTCTTCATCACTCCAATTTTCATCATCTTCTCTGTGCTTTTATTATCATTATAATTCTAAAAATTCATTAGGATTGAGCAAATCCACCCAATTATAAATATCTAAAGAGGCATCCGACATCTCTAAGTTCCTGTGCTCAGTGGAAACAATACAGTGAAACAAATATAAATGATGTGACATCACTGGTCCTGTCTCTATGTATAAATCAAACAATCTGCAACCTGACAAGAACATTCTATTACTGTGGAAACTAACCTGCTATTCAAAGAAATTCTAACTTTAACTTGTTCCAAAATGATTTAGATAAAGATAAAAAAGATAAAGAAGCACCACCCACCTAAGTGATGAACAACAGAACAGACACCTGACAGGACAGTTTTAGATACCAGTGGTCTATAATATAAATTTAACTCAAAAAACTTTTAGGTTTTCATGTATCTTACTGTTTGAAAGGGGATCTGGTCAGGATCCCGGCGGTCAAAAGATCAACGCCGGAATCCCGACACTGATCAAAATGCCAGCTGGCATCCCGCCTGCCAGGATTTCATCCCCAACCCGTAAAAAAGGATTCCCTGCTACACCGCAACCTAATCACTTTAATGCTGAACAGATTACAGAAATCCTGTGCTTTCTACAATGGATTGAGAGAAAACGTTTGGCTGACATTTGTGCTGTAATTGCAGAAATTCACATTTTTGCACTATACTGTAAACCTTATATGTACCAGAAATGGTCTGCATATTCCGCATAGTTTCTGTGACATTTCTGTCACATATGTAAATAGCCAGATTGTTTATGTAGTGGGTAAATGAGAGAAGCAGAGAGCTTACGCCCCCGGAGTTGCGCAATATTTTATTTATAGTTTCTGAAATACAAACACCCTATAAATTGCCTCCCAAACACCATTTCCAGTTGCATGACAAGTTATTTTAAGTACACTGCGTGAGATGACTAATTAGTTAAAGCCTATTAATTGGAAATTGATGTTACCATAATGGAACACGACAAGTCAGGAACCTTCTTGGGGGAATTTCTGTTACGGGAAGGTCTATTGATTTTCCTAACAGTTTAATATGATTGGATAGATGGCAGAAACATAAGTTACTCATTTTCCCATGGGCTCCTTTGAATTCACATATGGAGCACATCTGTGTTTAGAAAGCTGAAGCTACATTTTTTTCATGCTTGAGGTCAGTATCAAAGAAAATTAAATTGTGAGTTTAGGGAAAAAATAGCTTGTGTAGATACATGATTTTGTTAAAAATGTTATACTCAAAAGATCATTGGGGCAAGAAGTGTGAGATGAATGTTAAAATTACTGTATGACTTCAATGTAACAAATTCAATTTAACAGGTCAACAAAATGATAAATGTGTCAGTGTATTGTTCAACTCACCAGAGATCTCCGTGTGGCTTGCTACAAGATGCTAGGGCAGCCAACGTGTATTGCTAAATGGTCATAGATCTACCAAATGTCTGCAAAAGCCACATTTTAGTAGACACTCAAAGCATAGTTCAGAAAGTGCAGCCAATTTGTTTTCTTGATCTATCAATATGCAATCAATCTGAATCATTTGGATTGCAAGTTTTGCAATTTCAAGTATGTGTATCTAGATCAGTGTTGGGCAACCTGCCACATTATGGTCTATGACCTCTCCATAGGACTTCAAATTATGTTTTTTTATTTACTTTTTAAAATAAGTAGCAAACAAATATTTAGTTTTTGATTAATATTATTCCTACCATTGTTTTGTGTCTCTGTGTGCATTGGGATGCTAATTTTGTTACTATGAAAAACTAGTAACATATGTTACCATGAAGATTCGGTTGGAGGTGTTGTACCAGAAAACAGAGGTGAGAAAATTAACATATGCCATGTATTCAACAGCAGTTTGAGGTTGTTACTTATAAATTATTTAAAAGGTATTTAGAGGTAATATAGATACAAAAATTCTAAAAGTGAACTGCCATAGGATACTCTGTTACACTACCTAGAAAGTAAAGTGTCTGCCATCACTTTCAACCATACATCCCCATTATTAATTTCAACTTTGCTATTTTTTCCCTAAAAAATGTAGCCTCATTCATATCCTGCCATACCACACCTATACATATTCCCATTAATCCTATACTGGGGAACTGTATACCCCAACCATGCAATAAGAAAAAGCAGAGCTTAAGGGGGAAATTTAGTTGTGCCTTATACTTTTTTGAGTGACATAAATGGGCTCTTTTAGCGATTTTTAGCCGATGTTGTTTATCGGGCAATTCAATTGCAGCCCTTTTTTGCGCAGAAAATTGACCATTTTCACACTAAAACACATGGACCAGGAATAAGTTCCCTGATACTTGTGTTTTCACAGCTGTGATTGCAAAAATGGGTCAATTATAGGGGGATGTTTTTCGCCTGCCTCCGTGCAGGTGAAAAAAATCTCTGATAGTGCTGGCATTCAGGGCTGATTGGATAGCCCCCAGGGGATCAATTTGCTGCTGGAATTTAGTGTGGCTAATTCAATTTCCCTCTAAATGGTTGAAAAACATAAATTATTAAGATGAAATCATTATCAACTAGTATTGAATAACACAGTTTTCGACATTACAATGTTTTGACAATTAAGCACACTTGCCAAATCTCCTGGAAAGGCCGGAAGGCTCCTGAAAATTGGGTGAAAAAGTGCTTTCATCTCCTAAACTGGGCATACAGCCTACAATTATCTGTCAGATAATCTGCCAGATCTGACTGGTTGGAATGAAAATCTGGTAATGGATGAGAGCAAATGACAATGAACCATTTGCTCACAAACACTGGCAGATTAACAAAAACTGTTGTTCAGACAAATTGGTGAAATCACGAATTTAACCAATTTGTATGAATGATAGTTTTTATCCATTTTCCACTGTTTGGGAGCAAATGGTCGATTGTCATTTGCTCTCATCCATTACCAGATTTTTATTTCAAACAGTCAGATCTGTCAGATTATTTGCCAGATAATCGTATGGTGTTTGCTTTAGGAATTGCTAAAACAAAAATGAGTGCGGTATGCAACACTCCACTATAGTAAGGAGATGCAGTATCTCATTTCATATTATGTGTCGACACACCTATGTCGACATACACACCAAAAAATGAAAACCTCATGATGACTTTTTGACCTGTCGACAATTTAAATGTCGGGATTTTGACCGTCGGTCAATTGTTGTTGTGATTTTGATTGTAGGTATTTCATACTAAACCTGTTCCTTCCTTACCCCCTGTACTAGCTGTATGTCAATAAACCCAGAATCTTGGTTAAGGACACTCTGTGTGGCCCAACAGTCCCTTTCATATCCACTGTGCACCTATTGAGACCACCATCTCAATAGGCTATGGTGGTCATTCCGAGTTGTTCGCTCGCTAGCAGTTTTTAGCAGCCATACAAACGCTATGTCACCGCCCACTGGGAGTGTATTTTAGCTTAGCAGAAGTGCGAACGAAAAGATTTCAGAGCGGCTACAAAGTTTTTTTGTGCAGTTTCTGAGTAGCTCAAAACCTACTCAGCGCTTGCGATCACTTGAGACTATTCAGTTCCTTTTTTGATGTCACAAAAACGCCCTGCGTTCGCCAAGCCATGCCTGCATTTTTCCTGGCACGCCTGCGTTTTTATGAACACTCCCTGAAAACGGTCAGTTGCCACCCAGAAACGCCCACTGCATGTCACTCACTCTGCGGTCAGCAGTGCGACTGAAAAGCTTTGCTAGACCCTGTGTGAAACTACATCAGCCATTGTAATAGTACGTCACGCGTGCGCATTGCGCCGCATACGCATGCGCAGAAGTGCCATTTTTTTGCCTCATCACTGCACAGCGAATGAATGCAGCTAGCAATCAAATCGGAATGACCCCCTTTATCAATAATGTATAATAATGTATATATACTAATTACTAGTACTTGGACCAAGATTTTCAAATTGAATGAGGGTGCATATATATATATATACACAAGTTAAACGAGACACAGCACTCCAAGGCGGCTTTCAAATATGACAAAAAACGGCACAGCTTCAGCAATGTTTCAATGTAATTCACATTGTCCTCAGGCTTACAAACAACACAAACGGTACTTACATAAATAGAGACCTCACCAGGTGTGTGGCGCCGTCAATCCGGAAACGGGACAATCGCCCGCCCAGCGGCGCTTTCGTCAGTAGTGACGTCATCTATGTGCTCCTCAATCACCATGGTAACCATATACACTGTACCTAAACACAGCAAGATCTATTACTACACAGTGCATCTAAAGGCGAGCTATTAAACCTAACAAAGTATGCATGCATCCTAATAAAGAATAGAACATACAGCACTAGTAATATATCCACATACATACATACTATAAAGATTAATTCATCTAAAATAGCTGGGTAAGAAAAAAGTAATAGTGTAATACTATTTTTTTTTTAAATGTGACTTGTGCTCAAATGCAAAAGTGTGTTAGCACATACACAAACATACCAGTGCCTTATAAAACACCCAAGTGTAGCACTTTAAATACTGCCACAGACTGTACCATAAAATCCAAGAAATATTGTAATGTGTCCTCCGTATTCCTTATATTTGGGGGTTCAAACAAGTTGTTGGGGGTTCAAACAAGTTGGGATCTCAGCTGTCACTTGTGCAGATTCCAAGGGATCCAGACTCCCCGCTGTAAAACCAAAAAATCTCCTAGAGAAAACAATCTCCAGTAGTGTAGTATAGAAGAAGGACAATTTATTACATGCAAATAGGCATAAAACACATATATAATGGATCCATACAATAAAATTGATTAAAAATGCTTATCTGACATCTGCATCAATAGAGAGGGTTGTGCAGTATCCAGTGTGTCTAATTTGTTATTTACAGTATACAGTACATGACTTCATCAGAGTGAAGAGTCTGTATGCTCAGAGATTCACCTTCCTGTTGGCTTGGAGCAGTCCAGCCTTTTTCCTCTGAACAATCTCATAAAAAAGGTGTTTTTGAACACAGAAGTGTTGCTTACAAGAAGTTGTTTGTTTTGCACATCCTTTTCTTTAAACTCAAGAGAACGTTGAGCATAAACATCCCAGGAGATTAGCAGTGTCTGAGACTCAAAGTACCACACTTGCATCAACAATCATTCCAAGCTCAAAGTCTCTTAGATCACATTTTTTCTGTGTTCAGGTTTTAAGTCTGAAAAACAATTGAACCTCTTGACCATATATGCATTCATTAAAACATTGAGTTGTTGCTATATGATTGACTGATTAGATATTTACAAGACGTATTAGGTATATTATACCTAAAGTTGCCTGAGTGTATGTTAAGCACTTTTAGTTGTGAAAGTATTAGGATGACCACCATGTATTGTTTTCAGAGTACAAAACAATTTTTTCTCCGGCAGGGTCCACAGGTTATCCACAGGATAACAATGGGATATGATGAGGCGACAGCAGATTAGCACCAATCGGTCAAAAATTTTCCTACTTCCCAGCATGAAACGGGCCCGTCCATATATCCCCGCCTTCTTGCTCAGGCAAATCAGTTTTTTGTTTGGTGCGGCAGGAGCCGGACCTTGGTCAGAGGGCTGCTGGTTTTTAGCAGCCCTAAGCTTTCTTATTTTATTTTTATAGTCTTACTATTTTTCTGAGTGATTTTTCTAAACGGCGCGTTATACGTACCTTAGAAAGTGTCGCTCCAATAGCTCTCCGCGGGTCGCGACAATGCTTACCCACGAGTACAGTGCTGTTTCAGTGGGCGTCTGTGTCGGATATACTAGCAGGTTCAGCAGACGTTACCAGGCTGTGACCGGAGCACGGGGAGAAGGTAAGGCATCGGTTCTGCTTAGAAGGGGAATACGGACACAGCCACACTGTTATGGGAGGAGACCACCAAACAGTCGCTGACACGGCTGCCACCCCGGGTGCACCAGTGCTAGGCCTTAGGGATCAGAGGCTCCAGAAATAGTATGAGGCTGCGATCCCTAGGGTTGATGTCAGCAGGGCCGGCGCTTCCATTAGGCAGCTTTAGGCAGCTGCCTATGGGCGGCGGGACCTGAGAGGGCGGTCCGCTGAGGCTACCAGAGAAAAAAAATAATAATGTCTTCTTTTAGATCAGGGACTGGCGGGGTGTAGCCTTGCTGCTGTACTGAGCACATGTGTGATCCGTGAGCTCCAGCAGCATCACGATGGTGGGCTTCTACCGCAACTTCGTCTTCCAATTAACCCCCCTGCAGCTCCAGGGATCAATAGGTCCTAACCAAGTGACAGCCACCTCTGCTGTCACTTGCAGTAGAAGCTGTGGTCCTAATCCCACCGCAGTGCCTCTCGTCACCAATGTTGCCCAGCTCCCTTTGCCAGAGCTACATCTATTTCACCAGCCGCTGGCCCAGGTGTCTGCATCCCCTCACCCGGTGCGTGGATGCACCGCAGGCACCGCCGCTGTTATAACTGGACCCCCGCGGCCCTGCCTGCTGCCACGTCAGCCGGGTCTCCCCGGCCATTCCCACAGACCCAGGAACCTGCTGCACATACCCTGGGAGACATGCGCTGCTCCCCTGGCCCCTGAGCACCGAGGACCTGCTCCATCACTCTGAGGTCTGTCTGGAAGTGCTGCGGAGCCTGTAGTGGTATTCTGTCTCCATCTTGCCGTGGGTCCCCACATCTGCTTTCTCAAGGGTGAGTGCTGCATGAGCCGCCCCCCCCCAGTTCTCTCTCTCTCTCCCCCACAGCTCTCATATATATATATATATATATATATATATACACACCCAACTCTATACATACATATACATGTGATGTGTGTGTGTATATATATATATATATACATACACACGTTATATATAAACATATACTGTATATACAGGTTGAGTCTCCCTTATCCAAAATGCTTGGGACCAGAGGTATTTTGGATATGGGATTTTTCCGTATTTTGGAATAATTGCATACCATAATGAGATATGGTGATGGGACCTAAATCTAAGCACAGAATGCGTTTATGTTACATATACACCTTATACACACAGCCTGAAGGTAATTTTAGCCAATATTTTTTATAACTTTGTGCATTAAACAAAGTGTGTCTACATTCACACAATTCATTTATGTTTCATATACACCTTATACACACAGCCTGAAGGTCATTTAATACAATATTTTTAATAACTTTGTGTATTAAACAAAGCTTGTGTACATTGAGTCATCAGAAAACAAAGGTTTCACTATCTCACTCTCACTCAAAAAAGTCCGTATTTCGGAATATTCCGTATTTCGGAATATTTCGATATGGGATACTCAACCTGTATATATATATATATGTGTGTGTGTGTGTGTGTGTGTGTGTGTGTGTGTGTGTGTGTGTGTGTGTGTGTGTGTGTGTGTGTGTGTGTATATATATATATATATATATATATATATTTATAGAAGTGAGAACAACGCCTCCTACTGTAATATCGAAATAAAATAAACTCCCATCACCAGTTAAAAGCACCCTCCAAGTGGGGGTGTACCATTTCAGGTGGACATAGCAACTGCTTTTGTTCAGAGATAGACCCCTCAACTTTTTATTGTCATTGAATTGTGTTAAATGTTACCACACCGTTGTACCTACTCCCTCTCTTCCCTATTATATGAGATACTATTTTGAGGGATTCAAAGTTGAGGGTTCTATCTCTGAACAAAAACATCCAGACTGATCCATCTACTCCTGGATAACATCACCTTGGTATAAAACCTGTGTTAAGAACAGTGGCTATGTCCACCTGAAATGGATTACCCCCAGTTTGAGGGTGCTTTGAGCTGGTGATGTGAGTTTATTTTCATTTAATATTACACTAGGAGGTGCTGTTCTCACTTCTATTACAGATAAATGTGGAGGCCGGTGGAACAACGGCCTTTTAGAGATAAGCCACCACCCTTCAAAAGGGAAGTGTACACTGACAATACTTGTGTGGACAATCACGTAACCCTGGGACTTGTTTACATTATTCTCTATTTTTTTTGGAAATCGGGTATAGCATCCCATACCACCATTGTTTTCTTTCTATCTACCTATCTATCTATCTACAGATGTAGCCACCTTTATCTTGACTGTTTCTCCGCCGAGACGGGCGTTTAGTCACGCTAAGGCGATAGCTGAGTTTAATCACAGGTAGGCGCGTTGAGGCGATCTAGATACTCATCATGCATTACACATCTCCACCCAGTGGCGGAACAAGCAAGCGGTGGGCCCAGGTGCGACAAAATGCTTTGGGCCCCCCCCCCCCCCCATCCAAGTCCACCCCGGGGGCAGTGCGCGTCGTAGGCGCGCGCAAAAATACATAGTGGCGTGGCTTCGTGGGGAAGGGGTGTGGCCACAAAATAATACCAACACAGTAGTCTCCATTATTCAAATTACGCCGCACAGTAGCACCACTACACCAGGTAGAGACCCTTTTACACCTTACAGCGAACAGATTCCTCTTTTTACACGTTACAGCAGACAGCGTGCCCTTTTTACACATAACGGCAGACAGCGTGCCCTTTTTACACATAACGGCAGACCGCGTGCCCTTGTTACACATTACGGCAGACAGCGTGCCCTTTTTACACATTACGGTAGACAGCGTGCCCTTGTTACACATTACGGCAGACAGCGTCCCCATTTTTACACATTACGGCAGGCAGATTCCTCCTTTTTACACATAGCAGCAGGCAGATTCCCCATTTTTACACATAGCGTCAGGCAGCCCCCCTTTTTTACACATTACGGCAGGCAGATTCCCCATTTTTACACATAGCGTCGGGCAGATTACCCCTTTTTACACATAACGGCAGACCGCGTGCCCTTGTTACACATTACGGCAGACAGCGTGCCCTTGTTACACATTACGGCAGACAGCGTGCCCTTGTTACACATTACGGCAGACAGCGTCCCCATTTTTACACATTACGGCAGGCAGATTCCCCTTTTTACACATAGTGGCAGGCAGTCCCCCCTTTTTACACATTGCGGCAGGTAGTCCCCCCTTTTTACACATTGCGGCAGGCAGTCCCCCCTTTTTACACAGTGCGGCAGGCAGTCCCCCCTTTTTACACATTGCGGCAGGTAGTCCCCCCTTTTTACACATTGCGGCAGGCAGTCCCCCCTTTTTACACAGTGCGGCAGGTGGTCCCCCCTTTTTACACATTGCGGCAGGCAGGCACAAGAAAGAAAGAAGGAAAGAAAAAGAAAGAAAGAAAGAAAGAAAGAAAGAAAGAAAGAAAGAAAGAAAGAAAGAAAGAAAGAAGAATTATACTTACCCTCAGGCTCCTCGGTGCAGCTGCGTCAGACGACGATTCCCGGGCAGTAGAGAATGAGGAGGAGGGAGCCGGAGGACGGAGCCGCAGCAGCGCTTTGTTACTGGTGGAGGCGCTGCTGCTGCTGCCCCTCTGCTTCCCTATAGGCTGTTCTCGGAACACAGCCTATAGGGAAGCAGAGGAGCAGCAGCAGCAGCACCTCCACCAGTAACAAAGCGCTGCTGCGGCTCCGTCCTCCGGCTCCCTCCTCCTTCCCCCGTCTGTACCGCTGCTCAGCTCCTATCTCCGGGCGGCTGTGCGCTGCGGGCAGCGGTTGCCTGCAGCGCACAGCGGCATGTAATGAGTCAGTTTGACTCATTACATGCTTGGGCCCCTGGACAGAGGCGGGCCCCAGTGCAGTGCACTGCCTGCACTGCCGGTAGTTCCGCCTCTGTCTCCACCACTGTGTGGCTAATGCTCCACCAATCCAGTACTTTCGATCGTACAGTATAGCGGCGGATTGATCTACAGCTCTGGCAATACTGTAGGCGTAACGGGAGGCGGTGGAAAAAGTATGGAGTACTGTACAGTATGTGTATGGAGACGCAACTACAGTAATTGTGTAAAAGGAAGAATGTACAGGACAATGTATAAACACCGTGCTTTTAAAATACATGAGCGTCTGGGAATGGAGGGCTACAGTAGCTAGCAGGAGGCGGTGGAAAATACCGTGCTTTACAAATGCGAGCGTCCGAGTCCTCTAAGGCATAAACCAACACCAATGGGGTGGGGGCCGGGCGCTGTTTGCAGTACTTTCACACATGAAATTGGGAGTCTCTCATGAGGCGTCGTGGGCTAGGGGTGAAGGCTCCCACCTCCCACGCTGGGGGTCCAGGGTTCGAGACGTGATGTGCCTTCTCTGAAAAGTGTGTGCTGGTGGTGGATTGGGGGGGGGGGGGTAGGGGCAGTAGAAAGAAGTTTTGCCTAGGGTGCCACAAAGTCTTACACCGGCCCTGGATGTCAGCAGTGGGGAGTCAGCCGCTCTCCTTGTCGCCCCTCCCCCTGGTTCATGACCAGTTTCCTTCGAGTCTCCCGCCATGAACTGTTTCCCGCTTCTGTCTCAGACGCTGTACACGAAGGGGATCCAGTCGCAGCATAGGCGGCTGTGTGACTGGTGCGTCCGTGTTCACTGAGCGTCTGTGTTCACTATAGGTTCATGGAGCAGCAGTGTACACTAGTAGCATCTGGATCCACTCAGCGTTCGCAAATGTATTGATCGGTCCTGGAAGCCAGGTGAGTCTCCCTGTATCCCACACTATTGAGTACGGGTTATACAGCACTAAGGGGGACATGTACTAAGCAGTGAGTGGAGAAGTGAGCCAGTAGAGAAGTTGCCCAAGGCAACCAATCACATTTATATAACATTTCTAATTTGCATACTTTAAAAGTATACAGAGCAGCTGATTGGTTGCCATGGGCAACTTCTCCACTGGCTCCCTTCTCCACTTTTATCACTGCTTAGTACATGTCCCCCTAAGTCTCTACCTACCCTTTGAGTATGAATAGTTAGATAAGGGCCTATTGCATATGAGTCTGTATACATTTACTGTTGTTTCTTTCGCATTGCGTCTGAATACGTTAGATCTGTTTAACTTTAAACATGATGCAGTAATATGTTCTCCTACATACTTAAAATGTAGTTGTAGTTGATTATGTGCTCATATTGCTTATTATACTAATGTATAATAAGTGACTGACTGCTAGTGTGATTGCCGACTTTACTATATTTCTGTCAGTTTGTTTATTCCGATCCTCAATGCTGGTGCAAGGGTAGGGTTGGACTGTATATCACTTTAAGAAATTTAAAGTGATTACAGTCACAAATTGTGTAGTACACTGTGGAAGTCTTGATTATTTATCATGTCTAAGAGCGGCAAAGGTGAGGACGGTACACTCACAGCAACACCAACACTCAGATGATGTTTGTCTTGCAAAGCTGTGTTATCCTCTCAGGATCTGGTTCAGGATGGTTTGTGTGCAAATTGTTTTATCTTTCACCAGGGGTTAATGAAAAATACAAGGCAGATTCAGGTGCAGATGAATTCACCTTGGGCTATGTTTGCACAGACTTTATCCAGTATAGCTGAACGGATAATTCCTCCAACTCCTGTACCAGGGATAGGTTACACTATTAACCCTTACATGCAGCTCCCCACCTATGGTGTATCACTTCCAGCAGCAGCTTCTCAGAAGAAACAAGCTAATAAGCCAGTGGTAAGTAAATCTTCACCCTCACAGGCTACACATGATTCAGATGAGGATTCATTGGAAGATGAAAGCTCAATTAATTCTACTTCGGCATACGAGGAAGAGGAGGAAGGTCTCAGCTCAGTGGATATAGCTGAGTTAATTAAAGCAATGAAAGCCTTTCTATCCTTAGAGGATTCAGCAGAGCCTGTGTTAAAAACCAAGGCACCTGTGTTTAAACGTCCCAAAACAGTTAAGACTGAGTTTCCAGGGTCAGATCAGCTGACGGAAATTATGGAAGAGGCTTGGGCTACGCCCAATAAGAAGTTTAGAGTTCCTAAGAAATGGAATTCTAATTATCCTCTTCCAGCTAGGGATTGTTTAAAAAGGGAGGTGGCTCCTAAAGTAGATACGCATGTAATTTGATTAGTGCGAAAATCTACATTACCTTTGCGTTCAATATCATTAAATAATATCACGGATAGGAGAGTGGATGGTTTTTTTTAAAACATTTTTTTTCCTGTCTGGGGCAGACATAAGGCCAGCCATGCCTTTATCTTGGATGGCAAAGGCAGTGGCTGCCTGGGCTGATACATTGGAGGGGGATTTTTCTATAGCTTCTAGAGAGCAAAAATCCCATATAGCACATATAAAACAGGCTGAAATGTTCCTGGAAGAAGCAGCATTGGATTTGGGTACCATTGCCTCCAGGGCATCAGCTTCAACAATAGCTGCTCACAGAGCAGTTTGGTTACATAAGTGGAAAGCTGATTCAGAATCTAAGAAGGTTTTGGAATATTTGCTCTTTTCTGAAGATATTCTTTTTGGTAAAGAATTGACAGATATTCTGGAGTCAGAAGCATACCCCAAGAAGGTCAAGTTTCCTTCCACATACAATTTCAAACCTAAAGTTCTAGCTTTTCTGCCCTTTCGGTCTCAAGGAAAAGCTAAAGGAAAAAGTGATGGCAAGCAGACCCGATACAAACAAGTCTGGTAAGACCAAAAAAGCATTGGGCTACCAGAGGACCAGTTGGGAAAACAGATGATAAGCCATCAGCCTGATGGTGCGGCCCTCCACCTGGGGGACCCCAGGGTGGGGGGCTGACTTATTCAGTTTGCACAGATCTGGCAGCAGTCTACAACAGATGCCTGGGTGCAGGAAGCGGTATCTCTAGGTTATGCTTTTGCCTTCAAGAAGACCCCTCCTTGAAGGTTTTTTTGTACCAGCCCATCTCGGGTAGACACGAAGGCCAGGGATTTGCTAGAAGCAGTTCAGAAATTGCTTCAGTCAGGAGTAGTCATTCCAGTACCCCTGGCACAACTGGGGCAGGGCTTTTACTCCAACCTATTTTTGGTCCAGAAGCCAAATGGGTAATTTCAGCCCATTCTCAACCTCAAAATCCTAAACAAATATATTTGGGTACCTCAGTTTCACATGGAGACGTTACGTTCCATCATTTTGGCCATGGAGCCAGGGGATTATATGGTAACCCTGGATATACAGGATGCTTACCTACATGTTCCTATAGCACTGTCCCATCAGTGCTATCTCAGGTTCGCTATCCTCCAACAGCATTTTCAGTTCCAGGCCCTACCTTTTGGGTTAGCCATAGCTCCCAGAGTATTTACCAAGATTATGGTGGTAATGGCAATTTATCTCCACCAGCAGGGGATAAGAATATTTCCATACCTCGACGATCTTTTAATCCTGGCACAGATGCAGGAATTGCTCGTATGTCATCTGCAACAGACAATATTGTGTCTGCAGAACCACGGGTGGCTCATAAATTGGGCAAAATCGTCTCTGGTTCCGTCACAACGGATGATTCACTTGGGGGCTGTACTGGATTAAAGTCTTCAGAGAGTAATTTTACCTCTGAACAAGATATCCAAGGTCCAGTCAAGGATTCAGGACTTGTAACACAGTCAAAAGGTATCCATTCACACAGCAATGCGCGTGATGGGGTTGATGGTGTCAACATTCAACATGGTGGCGCATGCACAATTCCACTTGAGGCCTCTGCAGCATCTGATTCTTGCCAAATGGAATGGCAGACGATAAAAACACAAATGGCATCAGACAATAAAAACACAGACTATGTTTCTTACGATAGAAGTAAGAAGGTCATTAGCCTGGTGGCTACAGACATTCCATCTGGACAATGCGAGACCCTTTTGGATATCAGATTGGGAAATTCTGACGACAGACGCCAGTCTCCAGGGCTGGGGAGCAGTGTCAGGAAGGTTGTGTTTTCAGGGGCAATGGATCAAGGAAGAAAGTTGCCTGCCAATAAACATATTGGAACTTCGGGCCATATACAGGGCACTGATTCAGGCAAAGGACATTCTTCGGGGAAAACCAGTCCAGATCTGCTCGGACTATGCGACGGCAGTAGCGTGCCTCAACCATCAAGGAGGAACTGACTGCCTAAAAGCGATAAAAGAGGTAAGTAACATACTAAAGTGGGCAGAACTTCATCATCTAGCCTTGTCCGCAGTGTTCGTTCCAGGAGTCCTAAACTGGGAAGCGGACTTTCTCAGTCGACACGCCATTCAGGCAAGCGAATGGGCTCTACACCCGGAGGTCTTCCAGACTCTAGTAGACAAGTGGGGGTTGCCAGAGATACATCTCATGGCGTCCCGTATGAACAACAAAGTGCTCACATATGTTACTATGTCGCGGGATGTTCCACTTCTGCTCCCTCAATGTCCAGATCTACTGATGCAGGGTCCTCGTTATCACAGACATCTGGATCGACTGTCTTTGACAGCGTGGCTCTTGAAACCTCTATCCTGAAGTCAAGAGGATTCTCACAACAGGAAATTCAAACTATGCTCAGAACAAGGAAACCTTCCTCAGCTCGCATTTATCATCGAATATGGCAAACCTATATTCATTGGTGCAGTGAACGGAAAATGGACCCTAAATCTTTCAGAGTTTCCAGGGTCTTAGCATTCCTTCAGGCAGGATTGGATAAAGGTTTTAAGGTGGCTTCCTTGAGAGTGCAAGTATCAACATTGACTGTATGGTTTCAAAAGAAAATGGCCAATTTACAGAATGTGCATACTTTTTTTTCCAGGGAATGCTGCGCATTCAACCTCCTTTTGTTCCTCCTACAGTGCCTTGGGACTTAAGTCTAGTCCTGAAAGCCCTTCAAGTTGCCCCCGTTTGAACCACTTGATAAAGTGGATCTTAAATGGTTGACAGCTAAAGTTCTCTTTCTACTGGCTATGGCGTCAGCTAGAAGAGTATCAGATTTAGGGTCATTATCATGTCATTCCCCATTTCTGATTTTTTTTATCCAGATAAAGCAGTTCTCAGAACTAGATCTGAGTATCTTCCAAAGGTGGTGTCTAAATTCCACCTTAATGAAGACATTGTAGTCCTGGCTTTCCAGTTACCTGCCCTTTCTGCAGGAGATGCATCGCTGGACGTGGTCAATGCATTAAGGATCTACGTGGATCGTACCAGTGCCATCAGATTGATAGATTCTCTCTTCATTCTCCACGGATTTCACAAGAGAGGATGGACTGCTGATAATCAAGATGGCTTCAGATGACGATTTCAGAAGCATATTCTCAGGCTGATCTCCCAGTTCTGGCTAATGTCTCTGCTCACTCTACTCGTAAGGTAGGTCCTTTATGGGCAGCACAACGCGGTGCTTCAGCAGAACAGATATGTAAGGCAGCCACATGGTCTTCCATTAACACATTCATTAGACATTATACCTTGGATACCTTTGCATCTCATGACGCTGAATTCGGGCAAAGGATTCTCCTGTCCAATCAGCAGCGTCCCCACCACTAAATTGCTGTGGGATATCCCTTTGTTATCTTGTGGATAACCTGTGGACCCTGCCGGAAAAATATACGTTATGGTAAGAACTTACCGTTGATAACGGTATTTCTCCTAAGTCCACAGGATCCACAGGGATTCCACCCTGATGCACCTGATTTGAGGATCCTTTTACTCACTAACCTCTTCCTTCTTGTACGGAAGGGTGTGCATATGTGTTCTTATCGCCTGATTAGGGCTATCTATGATGCTCCTGCCTTGAGCTTTGGAATACAACTGATTTGCCTGAGCAAGGAGGCGGGGATATATGGACAGGTCCGTTGCATGCTGGGAGGCCGGAAAAGCTTTGACCGATTGGTGCAAATCCGCTGTCGCTTCATCATATCCCATTGTTATCATGTGGACTTAGGAGAAATACCATTATCAACGGTAAGTTCTTACCATAACATATATTTTTTTACTGAAATTTGACTTCAGGTTTACATGTGTGGAATTCAGGATGCTTGGGACTATTCACAATAAAATTATGCTGAGGTACTAATATAAATACTGACAATTAACATTTTCCTTGTTCATTATGTAGCACTCCTTCTCCCAGAGATGGAGGTAGAGGAATCACTGAGCATCATTAACTATTTACCATTTTATTTGGAACATATAGGATAATGGGTTTCCAAAATGAAAGATCACGTATCTGTATTAAATCTAATTAACAAATTTACCACATATATTATGACAATATTTTTGATCCTACTGAAGTTTTGTGTAGTTTGTTTATTTTGCAATGTATTGGTGGTCATGGATGGCCAAACCTACTTCATCCACAATAAAAAATAACTCATGATGATGGATTTCTTACTGGTTTATGATGTGCAGCTTAGAAACATGACAGTTCAAATTATGTTGTTTTTAGGGGGTTTATTTTTATGACATTTCATTCTATCACTTTGGACTCGGAGAACAGTGTGTGCCTTCTCAATCCTGTAAAATTTTATTTTGGATCAATATAATGAAAAAAATAACTAACAATACTGGGAATACAGCTGCTAAACAACACAATGAAAACACTCACTATGGAATCAGGATTTATTAAAAAAAAAAAAAAAATGATGTTTATAACATATGCACAAAGCAGTAGCTCTGAAGCTATTTTTATTCCTGAATCGTTTGACTCTTCATATTGGATAACACGGTTATAAATCTTGGCCTTTATGGTATTTCAGTGAATGGAGAATATGAGTTGGCAGATACAGGTAAGCGTTTAATAAATAAAAGCAGTTATTTGGCCCAACAGTATTTCAAAACCTCTCTAATCGTTTTCTGGAATGCCTTGCTGCTGTTTGATTGTGCAACAATTGTTTAGACGTTAAATGATTGAAACGTTATAATAAATAATTGTAAACAGTCATGTAATAACCTATATAAGGCTAGTACCACAACATAAATTCTAACAATAGTAAACTACGGACCACAGAACAGTCATTTATGCAAAGTTCAGTAGGGTTCATTGTTGTTTTAACTTAAAAAAGCAATAGGGAATCAACTTTTGATAGCAGCACTCTTTCCCTTCCACAAAACAATTAATTCTTCTTTCTTAGAAATAACATTATTGAAACTTTATTAATAACCATATAAAATCAAGAGGAAATTTCAATACCCATATGTGACATATTTTTTCTTTATCGTCATCACATATGATGTATTATATGTCCCCCTATTTGAGGGAGTCATGTAAAGTGAAATATAAAATTGATAGAGACAGAATAACGTGTAGAAAACAAAATAAATTTTTGTGTAAATAAAGGTGGTTTCAAAAAAAGTGCTAGTACGCTGTCTTTATTCTGTGATGGGCCCTACACACTCGGCGACTGGGCGCCGAGCTGCCCGGCGGCCGTCGGACGACCCGACGGCAGGGGGGGGGGGGAGTGAAGTTCCTTTACTTCCCCTGTCACCCAGCTCCATAGCCCTGCATGCTAATATGGACGAGGTTGTCCTTATTGGCCTGCAGGTATGAACGAGCCGCCACCAATGATAAATGAGCGCAGGGCCGCGTATCCTTCATCGTTGGTGCCTACACACTGGAAGATATGAACAGTATCTTGTTCATTAATGAACGTGATCATTCATATCTTTCAGTGAAATCTTTAAGTGTGTAGGGCTCATGAATTGATCAAATACCTGTGTTGATTGATTTATTTATGATTCTTCAAATAACCACTAACTGTTTTTGCCAGTGATATATATATATATAGAGGGTTACAAATGTGACAATATTTGCATGGTATTTGTATATTCTGTATTCAGTAATCAAAATGTAACATTTGTTGCTTTATAATAGCACAATAGAGATGTTTGGAACAACACTGTAATGTGAGACATATTCCTGCTTTAAATTGCTGGATGATGGTATTTCTTCCTGCTCTCTGAATGCTGGATAATTCCAGCACTTATTTTGAGCTTCTATATCATACGTGTCTTTATTCCTTACACATTTAAATTTGAGGCAGACTGAAATGCTGCTATATGACTTCTTCCTCATATGTACAGATAACAATTCAAATGCCTGTTCCTACAAAAATATCAGGCTCATATTGCCCTAAATAGCATGGGTATGCATTCCCATGCTTCTAGTGGCTTGTTATTATACTCTCAATCTAATATGTGTTGCCACTATTTGAATATATTTAATTATTGACAAATAAACCTGCGGTCTATCTGGTGCCCCACATCAATCTCCTGTCTAGGGAAAAGTATCACAACAGTCCGTATGTCTCACACAAATGATAGGTTAGCCAGGGACTGTTGGAGATAATTATTTGGTAATAGGGCTTCCAACACTATGCTTTGTAATAGTGTAGGAATTAGAGCATAACCCTTGGAGATAAGCCTCCCCTTCTCACGTTCTTACATATATAACCAGTCTATTGTGCTATATTATCAATCCTTCTCAGCCCCTCTTTGATGAATTATGTCATGAGAAACCACAGGATTTAAACATGCTTATTAATCACAGTACAGACAGCACACAGCAATGCCTATGCGCATTTCACTTCACTAAGCTTCGTCAGGGCTATGGAGTTACATTTTCATTGTTGTTTTGTCTTGCAACCACAGGTGCCATCTGCAGGAAACTTCATAAAATTGCAAAGGCCGGTGAGATGAACATTATTTAGGGGAATGTAAACTTAGATTGTGTAATTATTCATGGAACGGCCATAAAAGTAGTTACAGTAAATATATTAGGGTTTATTTTGGAGTTACATTTTCATAATGAAAGTTCTTTATAGTTCCATCCTCAAAAACCACAATGGACTGTGGGCTTAATTCAGGCCTGACCGCAGGTCTGCTGCAACACCCACATCCCCGATTATCGGGAACCTGCAGCTGCGCATTGTCCGTTCTGTGCATGCAGCAACATTGACGGGTCGGAAATGGGAGTCCTAAATTCCCAGAAAAGGGGGCGTGTTGCTGCCATTTGCAGGGAGGGGTGAGCCAGGGGTCTGCATGTCACCACGCAGATTTCATGTCTTCACAATCCCTGCTTTTGTCTGCCTTTTGCGTGGAACATCACAACCATTGGATCCCAACTTGGCTTAACCAAGTTCTACATTGCAGTGTGAAGGCAAAGCTAGGCAGTATGTGTGTGTGCAACATGTACAAGAATGTTTGCCATAAATGCAAAAAATGAGTTTGCAATGTAACATGAATGGCTCAGTTACAAATGTATATCAGATCAACTCTGTCTGCAATAACCTGAAAATTTATGTGCAACTGAGTATATATAAATGCATTACTCTGTCTTGCTCTCCATAAATAACCATTTAAGAATTAATGTAAAATTTAACTAGAAGCAGTTAATTGTTTTATTGTATATATATATAAAAAAGACTAGTGCATTTTTTGTAATCATACATCATGGGAATGTGTCTCCTGTGTTGCTGTCCAATACCCTTTAAAACAGTCTCAGTATACATATGACAATATTACCATTTTGCTACTTAGTTGTAAAAGTTTATCCATGTAAATATATAGAAATACTTTTCTGCCTAGCTTATTACTTTCTTGTGTTCCTGGGTTACATTTTGTCCTACCACTTTTCAAATTAAAAATCTTTAACGGATTACAGGATAATGGTTGTCCATCATAAGCTGGTTATAGGTATGGTGAGTTGAGATGGCAGAAAAAGATGAACACAAAAGATGGCAGGCTATTCACAGTACCATCGTGCCATGCAGGCCCGCCATCAAGGGGGGACTAAAGTCCCAGGCCCTGACTGAGATAGGGCTCGGGTGGCAGCAGTGAGGATCAACAGGAGCCAGGCCATCTGCCTGCGCACTGGCAGGGCAGGCAGCCACGGAGGGACAGAGGCTGAGCTGCGGCTGTATTC
Organism: Pseudophryne corroboree; assembly: GCF_028390025.1. Taxonomy (NCBI): domain Eukaryota; kingdom Metazoa; phylum Chordata; class Amphibia; order Anura; family Myobatrachidae; genus Pseudophryne; species Pseudophryne corroboree. The sequence continues at coordinate 627,981,619 of NC_086448.1, forward strand.
TTTCTATAGAGCCATCCGTGAGCCAATCGGAGCTCATGGACTGGCAGCCAATCAAGAGCTGCCACTCGGCAGCTCCTGATTGGCTGCCAATCCGCGAGCTTTGATTGCCTCATGGCTGGCCCAATAGGAAGAAAGAATACGACCAAGGCTCTGTCCCTATGTGGCTGCCTGCCCTGCTGGACCGCAGGCAGGTGGCCTGTCCCCTGTCGATCCTCACTGCTGCCCTCAAATTGGTATGGTATGGGGCAGTATGTGTGTATGTAGGGGGAGAAGGGGCGCCTGCCAAACCTGTCAGTTCCGGGCCCCATCATTTCTGATGGTAGCCCTGGTGCCATGAGTTAACTTGGGAGGCAATCTCGAGGCCGCCTGTCACGATCATAATACAGATGCCAGAATCCCGACAGGTGGTAAATGCCTCCGCCAGAACACTGGCGCCAAAGGCTTTTCTCCCTCTATGGGTGTCCATGACACCCATAGAGGGAGAATATAAACTGTGGTGAGCGCGGCAAGCCACCATACACGAAGCATGGTGCGCTCAGCGAGCCCGCAAGGGGCTTTCTAGCGCTCGCCCTGCTGCCGGAATACTGGTGGCCAGGAACCCACTGTCAGGGGCATGACAGCCAGGATCCCGGCCGCCAGTAACACATATGTATTCCATTAATTTGTTAGGGTGAAAAATTGGGTCAGATGTTGCCATCCATCAGGGTATGTTGGCTGATCTGAAAGTTATGGGGATCACAGGTGCTGTCAGGGTTATCAGAATCAGTGATGGAAATAAAGTGATAACCCATCAGGCAAAGGCTGGCAAGCAGATGCAGACTAATAATGATCTCACACTGCCAACTTTTTTGAAGATACAGTCAGTGGCTTCTTTGAGTGACAGTGTAATAAGAGCAGTGTTCTGTCCTATATGATCCATGTTACAAATCAGATTTGAAGGAGTAGTGTGCTGCCTGTGATTAGCCTATGCCCGTAAGAAGCATTTGCCAAAATTACTTTCTAGATCTACTTTTCTGGAAGAAAAGGTACTGGAACTCTCTCTCTCTCTCTCTCTCTCTCTCTCTCTCTCTCTCTCTCTCTCTCTCTCTCGCTTCACTTCGTTATAACGTCTACCTCTTTTCACTTCTCTCAGCAGGCTTGTCCTGCTCTCCACTGCCCCTTCTCAGATTGCATCCCCCTTTCATGGATCCCTTTGCCTTCCCGTTCTGCCTTCATTGGCGACTTTTGTTTTCCTTCCCTCTCCATCCACACCATCTCATTCCCAATTCAAACACCATCTCCCTCTCAATCTAATACTGTATCATTCCCAGTCCACAAACAGCATATCTCCCTCACAAACAATATTCAAGCTGAAATAAAATCCAGTATATACTAACAGGTGGGCCAGCTGTACTAAGCCTTTAATTGTGATAAATTGCACGGTGATAAAGTACCAGCCAACCAGCTCCTGTCATTTTTCAAACCCAGCCTGTAACATGGCAGTTAGCTGATTGGCTGGTACATCTCCCCTACAGTCTGAAAGGGTAATAAAGACTTTGTGACCACATGATCAAATTGCTGTAAGCATCTTTAGGAGATTACAGTAGATACATATTAGAAAGTGGATATGAAGGGGTAACTTTACTAAGATGGGAGTTCTATTTAAGATGCCCATAGCAACCAATCAGTTTCCAGAGTTCTATTTAAGATGCCCATAGCAACCAATCAGTTTCCAGGTATTATCTTCTAGAAGGTGCAAAATAAATGAGAAGTAGAATCTGATTGGTTGCTATGGGCAACATCCCATCTTAAATAGAATTCCCATCTTAGTAAATTGACCCCGAAATGTCTACACACCCTTATTAAATATGTAGGCTTTTGGGTTGTAAATTCTGAAAGCAAGATAACGCATGTCAGACCATTTACAGCTTTTAAACCAACAAGTGAGAAACAAATAGACAATTTTTAGAAAAAGAAAGGATTGGGATTTGTATAGAGACGCCAACTGATGCATTAACAGCTGCCCCCAATGGCATACACATTTGAAGCATCGACACAGATCTGGAAAACATTGACTCTGAGACAACGGAGACGTGATTACTGTGTACAGGACTGCTGATGGCTACCGATACAACCAAAAACGGTCCCAACAAGCCCACTCTCCGTTAGCTCCCACAAAATGGCTGATTCCAGTCAATCACTTGCAATTGAATCCTCACTGTGAGTTTAGTCACAAATCAATTGCTGCGTGTGCACACTGCGCCAGTGACGTTTGAACAGTTTACCTATAATCGCTCAATAGGAAAAACATCGGCATAGCGTACAACTATGAATCAGGCCCATTGATGAAATTTACACAGTTCCATGGGATGATTTTTATAAGTTAAATATGAGATATACGGGGATATTCAATTACCCGCAGCAACTGCGGGTGTAAAATGATCACTGGGGGACTATCTAATTAGCCCCGATAAGCCGGCGCATGTCGCCGCTTATCTGGGATTTTGTTTCACTTGCCTCCGCAAGGCAAAGCAAAATCCCCGATACCAGCCGCTATTTCACCTGAAAAACACAAAGGTTTCACTGAACCTGTGTGTTTACGGGTGTAAATGCCCTTTTTAACGGACGAGCTAATCGAATAGCCCGACCGCAATGCCCGAAGAAACATCAGGGTTTTTTATTCCCGCTGTCTCTTCGGGCTAATTGAATATCCCCATTAGTGTGTAATGATTCCCATTGTTTACAAAATATACATGTTGTTTTATAAAATAAATTTATATTATTAAGGCTATTGGTTAATAATGGATATATATTCAACAACTCTGCATTGTGTTTTCTATTGATAAAAGACTGGATTAGAAATGTTATACTTCTGATGAAACTGCCATGACAGAGCAGAGAAACAAGTCATATAGGCCATAACACAAAAAGAACAGGATTACAACACACGCTAAGGAGGCTGGGGCAGAAGGCATTTATACTTTGAGCTATAACATGGCTGACTCTCAGTTTAATGGTATGGATGTTTGACCGTACTTAGGGCCTAATTCAAGGTTGATTGCACCTCACCCAGATCTAACTATCTCTGCACATAATTTCTACCTTCCTGCAGTGCACATGGGTGGCCATTCCGAGTTGATCGCAGCTAGCAACTTTTAGCTGCTGCTGCAATCAATAGTCCACGACTATGGGCGAGTGTATTTTAGCTTAGCAGGACTGCGATAGCTTGTGCAGCCCTGCTAAGCTAAAAAAATTTCAAGCAGAAGTAGACCAGCCCTCGACATACTTACCCTGTGCGATGGGTCCAGCGATGATGTCACACCTCCGCCCTCCGTTGTCCTGGACACGCCTGCGTTTTACTCCCCACTCCCCAAAAATGCTCTCCAACGGTCCGGATCTGCCCATCCACGCCTCCTTCCTGTCAATCTTCTTAGCGGTCGCCGCTGCGACCACTTCCGTCGGCAGCCACGATGTAACCCGGAAACCCCTGTCGCCGGGCAGCATCGCGCACGTGCACTGCACGTGCACATGCACATTCCGCACCCGTTTGCACCGCAGCGAAAAACCACTGCGTGCGAACGGGTCGGAATGACCCCCATGGTTTTACCCAGGGCTGGCTCCAGGCATGTTTGTTTGGAGTGGCAGCACAGGGCGCCAACTCCTAAGGGCGGCCGATAGCCGGACGCAATTTTAAATTAGCCGCTGGTCTGCTAGCCAATCAGCTCACGCTGACGGACGGCAAGCTTTGTATGGCTGACAGACCTGCGGCTTCAGGAAGGGGGAGTGAGGGGCAGGAGAGGCGCACGCTGCGCTCTCCTCCCCTCACACAGAGAGCAGCGGCGGAGGCAGCAGCAGCGCGGAAGCAGCAGGAAGGCCGGCGGCAGTAAGCAGCTCTACAGGGAGCGTGTGGAACTAGCACTGTTGTGGGCACATGTATCTGACATTGTCGGGGGCACGTGGATCTGGCACTGTGGTGGGCATGTGGATCTGGCACTGTAGTGGGCACGTGGATCTGGCACTGTGGTGGGCACGTGGATCTGGTAGTGTGGGGGCACGTGGATCTGGCACTGTGGTGGGCACGTGGATCTGGCACTGTGGGTGGCACGTGTATCCAGCACTGTAGGGGGCACGTGGATCTGGCACTGTGGGGGGCACGTGTAGCCGGCACTGTGGAGGGCATGTATATCTGTCACTGTAGGGGGCACGTGTAGCCGGCACTGTGAGGGGCATGTGTATCTGACACTGTGGGGGGCATGTGTATCTGGCACTGTGGGGGCATGTGTATCTGACACTGTGGGGGGAATGTGTATCTGGCACTGTGGGAGCATATTATGTGTATCTGGCACTGTGGGGGCATATGTGTATCTGGCACTGTGGGGGCATATTATGTGTATCTGACACTGGGGGCATATTATGTGTATCTGACACTGTGGGGACATGTGTATCTGACACTGTGGGGGGCATATTATGTGTATCTGGCACTGTGGGGGCATATTATGTGTATCTGACACTGCGGGCATATTATGTTTATCTGACTCTGGGGGCATATTATGTGTACCTGTCACTGCACTGCCGGGGGCATATAATGTTTATCTGGCACTTCACTGCTGGGGGCATATGTGTACCTGACAATGTGGGGTCATATAATGTGTATCTGGCACAGTGGGGGTATAATATGTGTATCTGAGACTGGGGGCATATTATGTGTATCTGGCGCTGTAGGGCATATAATGTGTATCTGACAATGTGGGGACATATAATGTGTATCTGACAATGTTGGGTCATATAATGTGTATCTGACACTGTGGGGTCATATAATGTGTATCTGACAATGTGGGAGCATATAATGTGTACCTGACAATGTGGGGTAATAATGTGGATCTGACACTGGGGGCATATTATGTGTACCTGGCACTGCACTGCCGGGGGCATATAATATTTATCTGGCACTGCACTGCTGGGGGCATATGTGTACCTGACAATGTGGGGGCATATTATGTGTATCTGACAATGTGGGGTCATGTAATGTGTATCTGGCACAGTGGGGGCATATTATGTGTATCTGACACTGGGGGGCATATTATGTGTATCTGGCGCTGTGGGGCATATAATGTGTATCTGACGATGTTGGGTCATATAATGTGTATCTGACACTGTGGGGGCATATAATGTGTATCTGACAATGTGGGGGCATATAATGTGTATCTGACGATGTTGGGTCATATAATGTGTATCTGACACTGTGGGGGCATATAATGTGTATCTGACAATGTGGGAGCATATAATGTGTACCTGACAATGTGGGGTCAAATTATGTGTATCTGACACTGTGGGGACATATTATGTGTATCTGGCACTGCACTGTTGGGGACATATTATGTGTATCTGGCATTGCACTGCTGGCGGCATAAAATGTGTATCTGGCACTGTGGGGGTGTATGTATATCTGGCACAGTGTGGGCATATGTGTATTTAGCACTGAGGGGGCATATAACGTGTATCTGGTACTGCACTGTTGGGGGCATATGTGTATCTGGCACTGCTGGGGGCATATGTGTATCTGGCACTGCACTACTAGGGACATATGTGTATTTGGCACTACTGGGAGCGTATGTGCATCGGGCACTGCTCTACTGGGGACGTATGTGTTAATGACAATATACTGGAGACATTATGTGTAAGGTACACTACTGTGGGCGTCATGTGTAAGGCTGCTAATTGTGTGTGTAGAGGGGGTGTGAAAATATATTTACAGTTTGATAATATAAAGTTGCGAGGCCACACCCACTTTTTGAGGAGCGCGCGCGTGGTGTGAGGCACTTTGAGATTTTCTCACTCAGGGCGCTATTAGGCCTGGAGCCGGCCCTGGTTTAACCCATTAGAGGAAGATTTTGCTTTTGCGATCAACCTTGGATTAGGCCCCTAGTAGGCTTTGCTAATTCCCTGAACAGAGGTGTGGTTTCACCAGGGACACCTGCAAGAGAATTTGGGGGTTTTACAGCGCCCAATATGCAGGTTGCTTTCTCTAACTGGGTTCCTACCATACAGGGCTGGCAGACAGAGAGACAGGTTGCCATGAGGCGGACTGGAACATAGTTTACAGAACTGGGTCAGAACCAGGCAGGCAATGTTATACAAGGTGACGGGAAGAATCAGGTCAGAGGAAAAGCTAAAGTCAAAAATGGGAAATCACTAGTAGTACTACCAAAAGAGCAGGCAGGAACAGGCCACAGGGAGAGAATTAACTTTAGCCAGCTATTAAGATACAATTTTATTGAGTTAATGGGGTAATTCAATTGTTTTTACGTGGCCTCTTGCTCCGGATATCTAATCTAAAGTGACAGGAGATCACGGTGCGCTATTCAATTAATTTTTTAATCACACTGATTGTGCCCAAACAGCTCGGGTTTAACCACATATAACAGCTAAACCTGACCAATGTGATAAGCGTGATGCATTTTGGGCTGGGTGGCTCGCTTCGCTTGCCACAGGTTATGTTTCTACTTGGTTGGTGGCATGGACCCACCAACCGAGTAGGAATAACCTGTGGAGTTTGCGATTCCGGGCATTGGTATTTCACCGGCTGTTGGGATTCCGGTGTCGGTCTCCTGAATGCCAGTATTTTAAATGCATCCCGTGCAGTTATGTAAGTCTTTTAATTGGGATCTGTGTGTGAATAGCAATGCATACCATAATAAAAGAAAACCAAGCATGTTTGTTCAGGCCTTAAAACATTCATTTATCACTTTCCACCTATGAATAATGGCTCTTAATTGAAGTACTTTCATTTTATTTTTGTTCCACTGAAAATTAGTTTTTCCTTCAAGGTCATTAAAATTATAAGCTTGCTGCAAAATTACAAAATAAAAAAAAACTCCCTGGATATTTGTAGACTGTAAATTACAACACGATAGATGCCGGCCTATTATCATTCTTCAGTTTAAGCTGCTTTTCTTTTCCAAACAAGTACTGAAATGTAATTTCATTGATTAATTCTCCTCATTTTATTCACATCAGCCCTAACAAAGTGCAAACGTTCTTTTATTTGATATATTAAGCTTTAAATCATGAAATCCTTGGTACAAGGATGATATGAAATGTTCCACTAAGGTAGCATAAAGTAAACAGCATTTTAATACTAAAGAGTGGGACAAACTATTGTATGCACTAGGGACAGAAATCAAATGAATGAATGCCCACCTCCCCGCCAATAATAATGGAGGGTAAGTGGGAAGCAGTGGGAGGAGGGGAGAAAGTGAGAAAACACAAATACGTGGAATAGAATACATTTCAAAATGATACATCAGCTTAGTCCGGATTCGTCTGAACTTACATTACAGGTAAATACAGGCGTAAAAACTCAAGACAAATGCAAAAGATTACATATATTTACTAGTTTTTTGGGCTTTCAAATGCATTTGCCTATGGTATATACAGAGTAGAACAAAGTTCATTCTAAGAACCAAAAGGTTACTGGAAGGGTCCTGTGTGTAGACGTCTGTGGGTCATCCCTTGAAAGAAAAATGGCAAATGTGCATGCTCTTGCAAAGACTGTGGAACTATGCCAGAGTTTTCTGCAGATGAGCATATTTCTGCCATTATTTTCGGAAATATGGCACTGGTGCCAGTCTTCTGGTGATTACTAAAGAAATGTGGAGCTGGCGCATTATTACAGGAGATATCGTTGGAAGAACGAAGCAGGCAATGTAACACAAGGTGTTGACACCCTAGACTTATTACAGTTACCTATTGGTAGCGAGTGTTATAGAAATCTGAGCTCACATAATGCAGTCTCACGTTTTTCTTTTTTCTAACTTAGGGCCAAGATTGATTGCAAAATAAAATTTTCCCCTAAAATTGCAGTGTAAAAATAAAGCAGCCAGTATTTACCCTGCACAGAAACAATATAACCCACCCAAATCTAACTCTCTCTGCACATGTTACATCTGCCCCACCACTGGCAATCAACTTACCCTTCCTGAGATCTTTGTTGTGCTGAGCAGTCATATTTCTCTCTATCCCCTCGAGGGTGATGTTGGTGGTGGTGATGTATGTGGTGGCACTGGTGCTGCAGGATGGAGTGGATCTTCTGCTGGTCGCTGTGGGTCCTCACAGCGGCCAGCAGAAGATCCACTCAATCCTGCAGCACCAGCACCGCAGAGGACAGGGGAGCCACCAACATCACCCTAAAGAGGGAACAGAGAGAAATAAGATGGCTCAGCACCACAAAGACTTCAGGAAGGGTAAGTTGATTGCCAGTGGTGGGTCGGGACGCCGGCCCCCGTGAAACAAACCCCAACCTGCTCATCCCATAATGCTTTAACCTGCAATTGGAGACAGACTAACCCAACCCCTGCATCAGGGAATCAGGACTTCTCTGGACTTTAATAAGCAGAATACTACATCCATCCACATAATGATGTAAATCGGACTTTCTCTATACTCCACATTGTGCACAACAAGCTGTATGGTACCTTGTTCTTTCCATGTTGTATTTCATGCGTTTGAAACATTGCATATAGGCCCTCATTCCGAGTTGATCGCTAGCTGCCGTTGTTTGCTGCGTAGCGATCAGTGATAAAAACGGCTAATCTGTGCATGCGTATGCACCGCAATGCGCACGTGGATCGTATCGGTACGAAGTCCTTTGTGGTTTTGCACTGGTTCTAGCGACGATTCCAATCACACAGCCAAATGCAAGGAGATTGACAGGAAGTGGGAGTTTCTGGGTGGCAACTGACCGTTTTCTGGGAGTGTTTGGAAAAACGCAGGCGTGGCCGGGCGTTTGCTGGGCGGGTATCTGACATCATTACCGTGTCACTCGTCGCAGCAATCATCGCACAGAATAAGTAACTACAGGGCTGGTCTTGTTCTGCACAAAAAGTGTTTGCTGTTGCGCGGCTGCACATGCATTCGCACTTCTGCAAAGCGAAAATACACTCCCCCGTGGGCGGCGACTATGCATTTGCATGGCTGCTAAAAGTAGCTAGCGAGCGATCAACTCAGAATGAGGGCCATACCTCACTTGTTTCTGTACTTATAATATTGTATCCCTTATCCAATCTGCATTTTCCTACACACTGTTTGCAACATTATCACATACTAGGTTAATTTTTGAGCACTGTGACTCAATAAAGACAAACTTTGCATGTGAAAACATTCAGATATATCATTTGTTCACAGATACCCACTTACACCATCCCCAAGGTGAGCGCAGGTAGCACACAGACCTATTATAAGCTAGCACGCACCGAGCCCGGACAGCCCATTGCCACCAGCAGCAACTGCAGCAACAGATCAGGATAGCACCCAAATACTTATTTTGTTTGAGGCTATTGTGTTTGACCTGATTTACCTGACCCCTCTCTTTTCTTTGGTCACTAGTAAGCCTTCGGAGACTATGGGGTGTATTCAATTCTTGCCGGAAACTGACGTCTTGCCGGAAAGACGGCAGTTTCCAACTTTTTTAGGTCGTTAGGGGTTCAGATTTTCCGACAAGTTAGGAATTCTGACTATTCAGAAAGCATGCGGATCGGCGGCCACGTGTTTTGTCGGAAACGCGGACAAATCCGGCAGGTTTTAGCAACGTTTCCGACAATGTCAATCCAACGTTAAAAAAAGTCGAGTTGGCATTGTCGGGAACGGCCAAATCCGACAGGTGTCGGATCTTTACTTTCAGAAAGGATCCGACTTCTATTGAATACACCCCTATAACTACTGTATGTGCACAAGACGTGGTGGTAAACAGGAAGTTTACACACCCTGCCTACATCAGTAACCTCAGTGGGACATACTTTCGTAGTGACACGGCACTATCCAGTTAGGTAGATAAATGTAAATTCTCCCCTTATACAAAGGTGACTAGAAATAATGGAAACTTATGTTAACACTAGCTTTAGTCTCCCTTTAATATTTTGATTAGAATTATTTACAGTGCTGAAAATGTGTCCAGCCTTACTCTATAGTTTTTAGAATAGCACCTGCTGTTTTTTTCTCACATAAAGTGTACCCCAGCATACAGTATGTTGTACTGTACATTACAGCATGTTATCATTGAATCACTTCTGTATAGTACATGTAAATATTGTAAATATAATTTATCTTAAATATTTCCCTTACCTTAAGTTTTTATGGACATCTTTTAAATGCTAAAAAATAAAAAGACAAACATTGAATATTAATATTAAAATAAGTAAACCTTACCTGCTGCAGTGAAGCATCTTTATGATAAGTTGGTACTATAATAGTGAGATTGAGAGCAGCCACATTGATGTGCATTTACAAAGGATGTGCAGTAAATTTCTGGATGTGCAGTGCGGGTGTGGTTCATCAAATCGACAGTGTCTAGGTCGACAATGTTTAGGTCGACCACTATAGGTCGACAGTCACTAGGTCGACATGGATGGAAGGTCGACAGGGTTTCTAGGTCGACATGTGCTAGGTCGACAGGTCTAAAGGTCGACATGAGGATTGTTTTTTTTGTGTGTCATTTTCTTCGTAGAGTGACCAGGATCCCAAATTAGTGCACCGCGTCCCCTCGCATGGCTCGCTTCGCTCGCCATGCTTCGGGCATGGTGCCTTCGCTCCGCTACCGCTTCGCTCGGCACACTTTACCGTTCCAATCGTAGTCCACGTGGATCGTTAAGTAAGAAAAAATTCAAAAAAAGTAAAAAAATTTGAAAAACTCATGTCGACCTTTAGACCTGTCGACCTAGCACATGTCGACCTAGAAACCCTGTCGACCTTCCATCCATGTCGACCTAGTGACTGTCGACCTATAGTGGTCAACCTAAACATTGTCGACCTAGACACTGTCGATCTTCAGACCGGATCCCGTGCAGTGCATAGGTAGAGTAGACATAGAGGGTCATTCAGATCTGATCGCTGCTATGCGTTTTCACACAGCGGGCGATCAGGTACTAAATGCGCAGGCGTATGCACTACAATGCGCACGCGTGTTGGACAACAACAACGGGCATCGCCAGACAGCGATGGGATGGTGCGAAAAATTCGATTGCACGGGCGTTTGCAAGGTGATTGATGGGAGGAACCCGTTTGCGGGTGGTAACTGACCGTTTACTGGGAGTGTTCGGAAAAACGCAGGCGTGCCCAAGCGTTTTCAGCTGAAGTCAGCTCCGGCCCCGATCAGCCTGATGTGATCGTACTGTAGGAGTAAGTCCTGGGCTGCGCAGAGACTGCACAAAGTGGATTTTAGCAGCTCAGCGTACACATAGCATCGCACACTTGCACAGTCAAAATACAGTCCCCATGTAGGTGGCGACAATCTGAACGCAGGACAGCAAAATTAGCAGCCCAGCAATCAGATCTGAATGACCCCCATAATCTGACTGACTGGTTGTGAACTGTAATCTCTAACTAAAGTTCTTGTAAATGTCAAGGCCCAGAACCATGTAAAAGCAGCACTGCACACGAAGAAGTCAGCATGTTCACTTTCTTCACAAGCTTGATATGGGGCTCAACAAAGGCCACTGGGGAGCCGTGATCTTCTACGACTACAAGGGTGTCTGCGACAGCAGGAGCGTTTTGACTGACTGCAAGCTGCTTTTGTGGAGGTAGAACTGTCCTGAACCAGTGAGTTTAAGTGGTTTGCAGACTTTGGGCACTGGATACGATCCCTGGAAGACCATCACCAAGGACAACATTGCTACCGTTTGGGAGATCATCAGTGGCGATGAATCCTGGATCTACAGTTTTGACCAAACAACAGTCAGCACAGTAGATACCAACTAGAGGTGAGTGCAGCATTGCCAAGAATGGTCACCTTACCAGTAGTGCAGGAGCTGGGGACTGGGACACCAACCAATGCCTGACACAAATACTGGAAGCTATTTCAAGGTGCCGTCCAAGAACTTGTGCTCGTCGTGCCCTTCTCAATCATGACAATACACCTGCCCGCAAGTCCAGGAAAATGGTGGATTTTCTGGCCCATGAACACATCCAGGAGCTTGGTTATCTTCCGTATAGTGCAGACCAGGCCCATGCAAGATGCATGGGATTTGTTTTTACTCACCGGAAGCTGCTGCATGTAGAAGACATGCCTGCTTCGATCTGGTCCCGCTGCTTCACCAAGTAGTTTGAGCACATGCAACTATGTATAGACTCCTCTGGTGAATACTTTGAAAAAATGTAATGTTCACTTATATACAGTATATATATGTACTTTTTGTGCATCCAGAAACTTATTCCATACCCCTCGTATATTAAAATAAGACTCATTCTTATATGGGAGATCCAGGACCACCCACAGCAAATCCCAGACCTCCCAGGAAATTGCACAGCAAACAGAAAAAGGAAAACTGCTCAAAATGATTGGTCAGATTATGGGGAGAGTAGCATAGCAATAATTGCATATTGAGTGTCCAGACTGGCATGAGTGGTCTGTTTGTAGGAGCTACAGAGTTAAGGTCTGAGACTGAAATGAAGGTGCACCAGTCAACTATATCAACAGCTCTGCATACAACTGGCCTGTATGACAGGGTCACTAGAAAGAAGCCATTGCTGAAGACAAATCACAGCACGTCTGGAATTTTCAATAAAACTAAAATGAGGGATATGGTTTTGTGGTCGGGGATGGCAGCATAATGTTGTGGTAATACTTTTCAGTGGGGATAGCCATCTTAATAAAACTGAAGGAACAATGGATGGTGAAAAATACAAGGAGATGCGTACTGCAAGACAACCCACTTCAGTCTGTTGCAAAACTAAAGCTTGAAAGTTCACCTTTCAGCAGAACAATGATCTGTCATTGAGAAGGCAGGGCCTCCGTCACCAGGAAATACAGCACAGTTCGGAGTATACTTAGCACGCTCCGAGATTCAGCCTGCCATTTCAGGCACTCTGGAAGCTAAATGCCTGTGCCAAGAGGCAGTATTGATGCCACTCCCAGGGCCCTGCACTCTGGCGATGGCACCATTTGTACACCCCTAATTATGTCCCTGGGTTCAGCTTTCCCAAACTCTTGTTATTGCTTCTTCCTTTGCCTTGTGTGTCCAAGTATTCCTGTGTGTAGTCAGATAGCATCATCTTCATGGTAACAATGTGCAGGGAGGAAATGGGAGGGGATGAGAGGTTAGAGCATGTTATCTTGGTGCTAGACTTGGGCCTGGTCCTAACAATATTAAATGCATTCATGTGTATAAAGTGGCCCACCCAGTACTACTACATATGCGCCAGACAGCAATACCATAGCACACTGAATGTAGTTGGCATCTCGACGGTCAAGATGCCAGCGGTCAGAAGACCACCGCTCAGAATACTGACAGTCAGCATCCCAAACGTAAGTATGCCAGGAAGGGTTAGGGTTAGGCTGTGGAGAAGGTGTTAGGTTTAGACACTAGGGGGAGTGTTAGGGTTAGCCTAAGGGACAGTACGGTACCTAGAACAGGCCATTCTCCAAAACTGAGTGTCCGGACGAGAAGAGCTGCAGTAAGGGAGGCCAGCAAGATGCCAAAGACAACTCTAAAGAGTTACAGTCTTTCCTGACAGAGATATAAGTTACTGTGCATGAGATGACAATAGCACATACTTCATAAATCTGGGTTGAATAGGAGAGCGACAAGAAGAAAGCCCTTATATCACCTTAATGTATATGAAGGCCTGATTACAGTACTAGAATACATGTGGGAGACATGAACATGTGAAGGAAGATTCTATGGTCTGATGAGACCAAAATTGAACTGTTCTGCCACAATGCAAAGTGTTATGCTTTTCGCAAACCTGATACTGCACATCACAGTGAAAATGCCATCCCCTTGGGATGCTTTTCTGTGACAGGGACTGCAAGTCTCATAAAAATAGAAAGAAAAATGGACAGAGAATAGTACAGACTAATTGTCGACAGAAACCTGCTGTAGTCTACAAAGTGCTTGAACTTGAAACAAGACTTCTCTTCCAACATAGGGGGTCATTCCGAGCTGATCACTCACTAGCTACTTTTAGCAGCCATTTAAATGCATTGTCTCCGCCCACCGGGGAGTGTATTTTCGCTTTGTAGAAGTGCAATGCCTGTGCAGCAGAGTGGCTGCAAAATAATTTTGTGCAAAACAAGACCAGCCCTGTAGTTACTCTTCGTGTGCGTTGATTCTAACGACGGAGGGACGGGTTTTGATGTCATACACCCGCCCAGCGTTCGCCCAGCCACGCCTGCATTTTCCCCGACACGTCTGCATTTTTCTAAGCACTCCCCAAAAATGGTCGGTTGCCACCCAGAAACGCGCACTTCATGTCAATCTTCCGGCATTCTGCCGTGCGACTGAAAGCTTTGCTAGAACCTATGCAAAACCACAAAGGACTTTTTACCTGTACGTCGTGCGTGCATATTGCGGTGCATACGCGTGCGAGGAAATGCAGATTTTTAGCTTGATCACTGCGCTGCGAACAACGGCAGCTAGCGATCAACTCGGAATGACCCCCATAGTGTGGAGAAGACAGCACAGATCTTACAGAGATTTAGAATTGCAGCATTGTAGCTAATGAGAATATAGGTCAGGTGTTACTGTTGTTCATGGTTGAGAAGCAGTTGACTACAGGCACCTGTAAGAGTGTGTTAAAAGGGTTCCAGGCACAAGGGAACAATGCTTCTGATGGTGACTAGCATCCAGAAGGGGATGTTAGGACCACTAAACTTGCACTAATGTGATCCTGTACTGCTATGAACTTGTACTGATGTGATCCTGTACTGTTATGAACTTGTACTAATGTGATCCTGTACTGCTATGAACTTGTACTGATGTGATCCTGTACTGTTATGAACTTGTACTAATGTGATCCTGTACTGTTATGAACTTGTACTAATGTGATCCTGTACTGTTATGAACTTGTACTAATGTGATCTTGTACTATTATGAACTTGTACTAACTGGTGAAGTTAATCCAGTGTGTGCGATTCCTGTCACAATAGCAATGACCCAAATCATACTCCAAAAGCCATACAGGAGGGGATTAACGCCTAAAAAAGTGTCCTAAAGTAGCCCAAATCCCAGATCTCAATTCAATTGTGCAAATATTAAAAAATTGCCATTTACCAACAATCACCATCCACCCTGATAGAGCGTCAGCAATTTTGCCAAGAATAGTCACAAATTGCAATGTCTAGATGTGCAAAACTGATAGACTCTTAACCGGGTAATACTCAGATCTATAATTGCTGTTAAACATGGTTCTACCCAGTATTAACTCTGTAAAGCTGAATATTAATGCTCACTTATATTAATTTTTTCTCTTACGTCCTAGAGGATACTGGGGTCCATTTAGTACCATGGGGTATAGACGGGTCCACTAGGAGCCATGGGCACTTTAAGAATTTGATAGTGTGGGCTGGCTCCTCCCTCTATGCCCCTCCTACCAGACAGTTTAGAAAATGTGCCCGGAGCCGGTTACGCTGAAGGAAGCTCCTGAAGAGTTTTCTGCATTTATTTTCTATGTTTGTTATTTTCAGGCACGGCTGGTTAGCACCAGCCTTCCTGCTTCGTTGGACTTAGGGGGGAAATGGCCCAACCTCTTGAAGGGTTAATGTTCCCGTTCCCCGCTGATAGGACACTGAGTTCCTGAGGGAACTATTCGCAAGCCCTACCATAGCGAGCGTACATTCCCGCAGCACGCCGCTACCCCTAACAGAGCCAGAAGAATGATGAGTGGTGAGTACTGAGCCGGCGTCCCGGTTATTGGGGCACCGGCCATTATGGTGGCACGAGGGTACGTAGACACACGGCTTCTAAACGGGACAGAATGCGTCTCCAGACACAGCACACAACTGCATCTCAGTACACTGTACACAGTACACAGCCTTAAAACGGTTCTGCTCCATTTTAAGCACAAAAATCACCTCAGCCAGTATAAAAAAGAGGGAAGACCGCGTGCCATTGAAGGGGCGGGGCTTCACTACGAGAGGATCCAGCAGCTCACCAGCTCCATTTTCTCTCTGCAGTGGACACAGACGCTGACTGGCCGGGGCGCGCAGCTCCTCCGGTGTGACTCCAAATTACCTCAGCAGTACCAGGGGGTCATAGCAGGGGGGGAGCGACTATTAGTCATGGTACTTAGTATTATCAGGGCACTTAGTCTGTGACCCGGCTAAGCTTGGCATTAGCGATAAGGGTGCGTTTGGGGGCTGGATCCAAACAACTCTGTGTCTCCCTGAAGGGCTCTTTGTGGGTCACTTGTGCTTAACCTTTTCCTGTGTGTGTGTGTGTGTGTGTGTGTGTGTGTGTGTGTGTGTGTGTGTGTGTGTGTGTGTGTGTGTGTGTGTGTGTGTGTGTGTGTGTGTGTGTGTGTGTGTGTGTGTGTGTGTGCTGTCACATTTACATTATGTCAGGCAAAGAGTGTGTTTCTTGTACAGCGGAGTGTTCCTCTTCACCAGGGGGCTCACTACTGGGTACACAGAATAGTGGGGCTGAACCAGAGTGGGTTAATTCTCTTAAAGGAATGATCTCCACTCTTTCTACATAATCGTCCCGCAATGAAACAGAGTCGCATTATTTAAGACAGACTGTGGATGAGTTTATGAACAGAGACTCAGTCCCCAAAACAGCGTCTCAACCCCCTCCTATTTGTCCGCAAAAGTGATCTCTGGCCCATATCCTGCAGTCTGATGCTGAAATGTCAGACATGGAGGAGGGGGAGGTGGACTGAACGGGAGGGGGAGGGGGGGGGGATGCAGCTCTGTCACAGGGAATAGAGGCTCTTAAAGAGACTATCAGAGATGTTCTGCATATACCTGATAAGGTGTCAGAGGAGTGTGAGGAATCTTATTTTAATGTAAAAAAGAAGTCCTCAGTTACTTTTCCTGTGTTAAAGGAATTGAATACCCTGTTTGAGGAACCATGGGTTAATCCTGATGAGAAGTTTCAGATCCCTAAAAGGTTGCTCTCATCTTTTCCTTTTCCTCTGGAGGATAGGAAAAAATGGGAAAATCCACCGATAGTGGACGCATCAGTCTCTAGGCTGTCACGTAAAATTGTATTGCCTGTCCCTGGTGCAGCTTCCCTGAAAGACACGGCTGATCGCAAAATTAAGACTACACTCAAATCATTGTACACAGCTACTGGGGTGGCCCAAGGACCCACTACTAATGTGCGTGGATCACTAAAGCCATTGCTAAATGGTCAGGTAACCTAATTGAGGGGTTAGATTCCTTATCTAGGGGGGATGTTGTCTTACTCCTGCAGCATATACAGGACACTGCAAACTTTATGGTGGAAGCCATAAAGGAAATAGGCGTGCTTAACGCACGCACCATTGCTATGGCAGTGTCGGCACGCAGGGGCTTGTGGCTACGCCAGTGGACTGCTGACACGGACTCCAGGAAAGGCGTGGAAGGCCTACCATTCATAGGAGAGGCCTTGTTTGGAGATGAATTAGACAAATGGATCTCCACAGCTACTGTGGGTAAGTCTACGTATCTTCCTTCCGCAGCCCTCCCTACCAAGAAGACTTATTCAGCTTCTGAGTTACAGTCCTTTCGGACGGCCAAGTTCAAGGGAAAATCCAGAGTTGCTTCTACGTCCTCCAGCGGCACAAGAGGTAAACCATGCAAACCAGCAACAGCAGGTGCTCAGGAACAGAGTTCAGGCACTGCTTCCTCAAAGACTTCAGCATGACGGTGGTCCGCAGTGCCTGGAAGGCTGTCAGGTGGGAGCCCGACTACAATTCTTTAGTCAGATCTGGTCAAATTCGTGCCAGGATCCCTGGGTCATAGATCTTATTTTCCAGGGCTTCAGACTGGCGTTCCAAAAGCTCCCACCTCACAGATTCTTCAAATCAGGCTTGCCAGTTTCAAAAGAGGAAAGTATAACTTTACAGCATGCCATTCAAATACTGGTACAGACTCAAGTCATTGTTCCAGTTCCACCCCATCTACTAACCAAGGGGTACTATTCCAACTTGTTCATAGTACCGAAGCAGGACGGTTCGGTAAGACAATTCTGAACCTCAAGTCTTTGAACCCATACTTACTAGTGTTCAAATTCAAGATGGAGTCTCTGAGAGTGGTGATCTTAGGTCTGGAGGAGGGGGAATTCCTAGTGTCTCTGGATATCAAGGATGCGTACCTTCACATACCTTCAAGATCTGGCAGCCTCATAAGGCTTATCTCTGGTTTGCACTGCAGGGCTGTCACTACCAGTTCCAGGCTCTGCCATTTGGTCTCTCCATGGCACCGAGCGTGTTCACCAAGGTGATGGCAGAGATGATGTTTCTACTCTGCAAGCAGGGAGTGAACATAATTCCGTACCTGGACGATCTCCTGATAAAGGCACCGTCCAGGGAAAGGTTGCTGGACAGCATTGCTCTCTCAACCAAACTCCTCCAGGATCACGGGTGGATTCTGAACCTTCCGAAATCTCACCTAGAACCAACACAAAAGCTACCATTCCTGGGAATGATACTGGACACAGAGTCGCAAAAGGTGTTCCTTCCGTTGGAAAAGGCATTGGTAATCCAGTCGATAGTTCGGGATGTCCTGAAGCCAATCCGGGTGTCGGTGCATCTATGCATTCTCCTTCTGGGGAAAATGGTGGCCTCTTACGGGGCACTTCAATACGGAAGGTTTCACGCTAGACCCTTCCAGCTCGATCTGTTGGACAAATGGTCCAGATCGCATCTTCACATGCACCAGAGGATCCGTCTGTCATATAAGGCCAGGATCTCCCTTCTGTAGTGGCTACAGTCTTCTCACCTTGTCGCAGGATGGAGGTTTGGAATTCAGAACTGGATTCTGTTAACCACAGACGCAAGCCTCAGAGGTTGGGGGGCAGTCACTCAGGGGGTGCAGTTTCAGGGAAGATGGTCAAGTCAGGAAGTCACCCTTCCAATCAACATTCTGGAACTCAGGGCCATATACAACACCCTTCTGCAGGCCTCACATCTTCTTTAAGATCGGGCAATTCAGGTACAGTCGGTCAATGTGACGGCACTGACGTACATTAACCAACAGGGCGGAATGAAAAGCAGAGCAGCATTGTCAGAGGTGTCAAGAATTCTCCTCTGGGCAGAAAGAAACACTGTGGCATTGTCAGCGGTCTTCATTCCGGGAGTAGACAACTGGGAAGCAGACTTCCTCAGCAGACACGACCTGCACCTGGGGGAGTAGGGCCTTCACCCGGAAGTGTTCAGGTGCTTGACAAGTCGGTGGGGATATCCACAGGTTGACATGATGGCCTCTCGTCTCAACAAGAAGCTCAGGCGGTGGCGATAGACACCCTGACAACTCCATGGGTCTATCAGATGGTGTACGTGTTTCCTTCACTTCCTCTGATCCCAAGAATTCTAAAACGAATAAAAAGGGAAAAGGCTCAAGCAATACTCATTGCTCCGGACTGGCCAAGAAGGGCCTGGTATGCGGACCTTCTGGAGATGCCCCTTGAAGATCCGTGTCCTCTACCTCTTCACTAGGATCTTCTGCAACATAACCAGTTCGTCTATCAGGACTTACTGCGGCTACTTTTGACGGCATGGAAGTTGAACGGCTGATTCCAGCCAGGAGAGGGATCCCTAATAAAGTTATCCCGACTATGATCCAAGCCAGGAAGGGGGTAATATCTAAGCATTACCATCGTATTTGGAAGAAATACGTCTCTTGGTGTGAGAGCAGAAATTATTCTGCGGTGGAATTTCATCTGGGACGTTTCCTGCTTTTTCTGCAGGAAGGCGTAGATGTGGGCCTGCGTCTGGGCTCCATAAAAGTCCAGATTTCGGCCTTGTCCATTTTCTTTCAGAAACAATTGGCCCTGAGGTCCAGACGTTCTTCGAAGGTGTTCTGCACATCCAACAACCGCCCTTTGTGCCTCCCACGGCACCTTGGGATCTCAATGTGGTGCTGCAGTTCCTCCAATTGGATTGGTTTGAACCGTTACAGGAGGTGGACGTAAAATATCTTACGCGGAAGACTGTCACACTGTTGGCCTTGGCTTCAGCAAGACGTGTGTCGGAGCTGGGGGCTTTGTCTCACAAAAGTCCCTATTTAATTTTCCATGAGGACAGAGCTGAACTCACATTTCACATCAACCAACCTATTATGGTTCCGGTTGTCACCAATACCTCTGCTACTTCAAAGTCTTTGGATGTTGGCCCTCATTCCGAGTTGTTCGCTCGCTAGCTGCTTTTAGCAGTATTGCAAACGCTAGGCTGCCGCCCTCTGGGAGTGTATCTTAGCTTAGCAGAATAGCGAACGAAAGATTAGCAGAACTGCTACTAAATAATTCCCTGCAGTTTCTGAGTAGCTCCAGATGTACTCCTAGACTGCGATCACCTCAGTCCGTTTAGTTCTTGGTTTGACGTCACAAACACGCCCTGCGTTTGGCCAGCCACTTTCCCGTTTCTCCAGCCACTCCTGCGTTTTAACCTGGCACGCCTGCGTTTTTTAGCACACTCCCTGAAAACGGGCAGTTTCCGCCCAGAAACACCCACTTCCTGTCAATCACACTACGATCACTCGAGCGATGAAAAAACGTTGCTCGAGCTTGAGTAAATCTACAAAGTTTTGTGTGAAAGTACCATGCGCATGCGCATTTTTTCCGTTTTTTGTCTTAATCGCTGCACTGCGAAAATCAGCAGCGAGCGAACATCTCGGAATGACCACCGTTGTGAGGGCTTTGAAGGTGTATGTGAAAAGAACATCATCATAGAAAGACGGACTCGCTGTTTGTTCTTTATGATCCCAATAAGATTTGGTGTCTTGCTTCAAAGCAGACAATTGCACGCTGGATCAGACTTACTATCCAGCATGCTTATTCCACGGCAGGTTTGCCGTGTCCAATATCTGTACAGGCCCACTCTACTAGGTCAGTGGGTTCTTCCTGGGTGGCTGCCTGGGGTGTCTCGGCTTTACAGCTCTGCCGAGCAGCTACTTGGTCAGGTTCGAACAAGTTTGCTAAGTTCTACAAGTTCAATACTTTGGCCTCTGAGTACCTTCAGTTTGGTGAATCAGTTCTGCAGGAACCTCAGCACTCTACCACCTGGTTTGGGTGCTTTGGTACATCCCCATGGTACTAAATGGACCCCAGTATCCTCTAGGACGTAAGAGAAAATAGGATTTTAATTACCTACCGGTAAATCCTTTTATCGTAGTCTGTAGAGGATACTGGGCGCCCACCCAGTGCTTCGTTCTTCCTGCACTTGGTTAAGTAATGTTGGTTCAGCCGTTGCTGTTCCTGTTTCAAGTTTGGTTAGCTTGGCTTTCCTCTTGTTGTGTGTGCTGTTTCGGAATCTCACCACTATCTTTATCTATCCTTCTCTCAAAATATGTTTGTCTCCTTGGGCACAGTTTCCTAGACAGAGTCTTGTAGGAGGGGCATAGAGGGAGGAGCCAGCCCACACTATCAAATTCTTTAAGTGCCCATGACTCCTAGTGGACCCGTCTATACCCCATGGTACTAAATGGACCCCAGTATCCTCTACGGACTACGAGAAAAGGATTTACCGGTAGGTAATTAAAATCCTATTTTTTTGTTAAGAATTAATTTTCACGAGTGATTGGATTCAATTTTAATTTCAAATCAGGTAGGTAAACTTTAATGTACCTTTTTTAAGTAAATAAACGTAGTTTGTTCAACATTTCATTATAATTAGAGATGTGCACCGGAAATTTTTCGGGTTTTGTGTTTTGGTTTTGGTTCCGCAGCCGTGTTTTGGATTCAGACGCGTTTTGGCAAAACCTCCCTGAAAATTTTTGGTCGGATTCGTGTGTTTTTTTTCAAAAGCCCCTCAAAAACAGTTTAAATCATAGAATTTGGGGGTAATTTTGATCCTATAGTATTATTAATGTCAATAACCATAATTTCCACTCATTTCCAGTCTAATCTGAACACCTCACACCTCACAATATTATTTTTAGTCCTAAAGTCACTGGATGACTAAGCTAAGCGACCCAAGTGGGCGGCACAAACACCTGGCCCATCTAGGAGTGGCACTGCAGTGTCAGAACGGATGGCACTTAAAAAATTGGCCCCAAACATCACATGATGCAAAGATAAATAAATAAATAAATGAGGTGCAAGATGTCCTTGGGCCCTCCCACCCACCCTTATGTTGTATAAACAGGACATGCACACTTTAACAAACCCATCATTTCAGCCACAGGGTCTGCCACACGACTGTGGCTGAAATGACTGGTTGGTTTGGGCCCCCACCAAAAAAAGAAGCAATCAATCTCTCCTTGCTCAAACTGGCTCTACAGAGGCAAGATGTCCACCTAATCATCATCCTCCGATTCCTCACCCCTTTCACTGTGTACATCCCCCTCCTCACAGAGTATTAATTCGTCCCCACTGGAATCCACCATCTCATGTCCCTGTGTACTTTCTGGAGGCAATTGATTGTGAATGTCTCCACGGAGGAATTGATTATAATTAATTTTGAGGAACATCATCTTCTCCACATTTTGTGGAAGTAACCTCGTACGCCGATCGTTGACAAGGTGACCGACTGCACTAAACACTCTTTCGGAGTACACACTGGAGGGGGGGGGGGCAACTTAGGTAAAATAAAGCCAGTTTGTGCAAGGGCCTCCATATTGCCTCTTTTTCCTGCCAGTATACGTACGGACTGTCTGACGTGCCTACTTGGATGCGGTCACTCATATAATCCTCCACCATTCTTTCAATGTTGACAGAATCATATGCAGTGACAGTAGATGACATGTCAGTAATCGTTGGCAGGTCCTTCAGTCCGGACCAGATGTCAGCACTCGCTCCAGACTGCCCTGCATCACTGCCAGCGGGTGGGCTCGGAATTCTTAGCCTTTTCCTCACAGCCCCAGTTGTGGTAGAATGTGAAGGAGGAGCTGTTGACGGGTCACGTTCCGCTTGAGTTGACAAGTGTCTCACCAGCAGGTCTTTGAACCTCTGCAGACTTGTGTCTGCCAGAAAGAGAGATACATCGTAGGCTTTAAACCTAGGATCGAGCACAGTGAACAAAATGTAGTGCTCTGATTTCAACAGATTGACCACCCGTGAATCCTGGTTATGGGAATTAAGGGCTCCATCCACAAGTCCCACATGCCTAGAGGAAGCGCTCCATTTTAGCTCCTCCTTCAATCTCTCCAGCTGCTTCTGCAAAAGCCTGATGAGGGGAATGATCTGACTCAGGCTGCCAGTGTCTTAACTGACTTCACGTGTGGCAAGTTCAAAGGGTTGCAGAACCTTGCACAACATTGAAATCATTCTCCACTGCGCTTGAGTCAGGTGCATTCCCCCTCCTTTGCCTATATCGTAGGCAGATGTATAGGCTTGAATAGCCTTTTGCTGCTCCTCCATCCTCTGAAGCATATAGACGGTTGAATTCCACCTCGTTACCACCTCTTGCTTCAGATGATGGCGGGGCAGGTTCAGGAGTGTTTGCTGGTGCTCCAGTCTTCGGCACACGGTGGCTGAATGCCGAAAGTGGCCCGCAATTCTTCGGGACACCGACAGAATCTCTTGCACGCTCCTGTCGTTTTTTTTTTTAATTCTGCACCACCAAATTCAATGTATGTGCAAAACATGGGACGTGCTGGAATTTACCCACATGTAATGCACGCACAATATTGGTGGCATTGTCCGATGTCACAAATCCCCAGGAGAGTCCAATTGGGGTAAGCCATTCAGCTATGATGTTCCTCAGTTTCCGTAAGAGGTTGTCAGCTGTGTGCCTCTTATGGAAAGCGGTGATACAAAGCGTAGCCTGCCTAGGAACGAGTTGGCGTTTGCGAGATGCTGCTACTGGTGCCGCCGCTGCTGTTCTTGCTGCGGGAGGCAATACATCTACCCAGTGGGCTGTCACAGTCATATAGTCCTGAGTCTGCCCTGCTCCACTTGTCCACATGTCCGTGGTTAAGTGGACATTGGGTACAACTGCATTTTTTAGGACACTGGTGACTCTTTTTCTGACGTCTGTGTACATTATCGGTATCGCCTGCCTAGAGAAGTGGAACCTAGATGGTATTTGGTACCGGGGACACACTACCTCAAGAAATTCTCTAATTCCCTGTGAATTAACGGTGGATACCGAACACACGTTTAACACCAACACAGCTGCCAAGGCCTGAGTTATCCGCTTTGCAGCAGGATGACTGCTGTGATATTTCATCTTCCTCGCAAAGGACTGTTGGACAGTCAATTGCTTACTGGAAGTAGTACAAGTGGTCTTCCGACTTCCCCTCTGGGATGATGATCGACTCCCAGCAGCAACAACAGCAGCGCCAGCAGCAGTAGGCATTACAATCAAGGATCCATCGGAGGAATCCCAGTTAGGAGAGGACTCGTCAGACTTGCCAGTGACATGGCCTGCAGGACTATTGGCGTTCCTGTCTAAGGAGGAAATTGACACTGAGGGAGTTGGTGGTGTGGTTTGCAGGATCTTGGGTACAAAAGGAAGGGATTTAGTTGTCAGTGGACTGCTTCCACTGTCACCCAAAGTTTTTGAACTTGTCAATGACTTCTGATGAATGCGCTCCAGGTGACGTGTAAGGGAAGATGTTCCTAGGTGGTTAACGTCCTTACCCCTACTTATTACAGCTTGACAAAGGCAACACACGGCTTGACACCTGTTGTCCGCATTTCTGTTAAAATAATTCCACACCGAAGAGGTGATTTTTTTTGTAATTTGACCAGGCATGTCAATGGCCATATTCATCCCAAAGACAACAGGTGTCTCCCCGGGTGCCTGACTTAAACAAACCACCTCACCATCAGAATCTTCCTTGTCAATTTCCTCCTCAGCGCCAGCAACACCCATATCTTCATCCTGGTGTACTTCTACGGTGACATCTTCAATTTGACTTTCAGGAACTGGACTGTGGGTGCTCCTTCCAGCACTTGCAGGGGGCGCCACCTCTTCCCTTCCAGTGTTGGGAAGGTCAGGCATTGCAACCGACACAACTGGACTCTCCTTGGGGATTTGTGATTTAGAAGAACGCACAGTTCTTTGCTGTGCTTTTGCCAGCTTAAGTCTTTCCATTTTTCTAGCAGGAGGATGAGTGCTTCCATCCTCATGTGAAACTGAACCACTAGCCATGAACATAGGCCAGGGCCTCAGCCGTTCCTTGCCACTCCGTGTCGTAAATGGCATATTGGCAAGTTTACGCTTCTCCTCAGATGCTTTTAATTTAGATTTTTGGGTCATTTTACTGAACTTTTGTTTTTTGGATTTTACATGCTCTCTACTATGACACTGGGCATCAGCCTTGGCAGATGACGTTGATGGCATTTCATCATCTCGGCCATGACTAGTGGCAGCAGCTTCAGCATGAGGTGGAAGTGGATCTTGATCTTTTCCTATTTTACCCTCCACATTTTTGTTTTCCATTTTTTAATGTGTGGAATTATATGCCAGTAATATATCAATAGCAATGGCCTACTGTACTGTCTGTACTTCTACTGCTGGTCACCAAAATGCTGCACTGTCCTACTATATACTGCTCACAATAATGCAGCACAGATATGGATAGTATACTTGACACAGAGCTGCAAGATACAGCAATGGCCTACTGTACTGTACTATATGTATACTGCTGGTCACCAAAATGCTGCACTGTCCTACTATATACTGCTCACAATAATGCAGCACAGATATGGATAGTATACTTGACACAGAGCTGTAAGATACAGCAATGGCCTACTGTACTGTACTATATGTATACTGCTGGTCACCAAAATGCTGTACTGTCCTACTATATACTGCTCACAATAATGCAGCACAGATATGGATAGTATACTTGACACAGACCTGCAAGATACAGCAATGGCCTACTGTACTGTACTACATGTATACTGCTGGTCATCAAAATGCTGCACTGTCCTATTATATACTGCTCACAATAATGCAGCACAGATATGGATAGTATACTTGACACAGAGCTGCAAGATACAGCAATGACCTACTGTACTGTACTTTATGTATACTGCTGGTCACCAAAATGCTGCACTGTCCTACAGGTTGAGTATCCCTTATCCAAAATGCTTGGGACCAGAGGTATTTTGGATATCGTATTTTTCCGTATTTTGGAATAATTGCATACCATAATGAGATATCATGGTGATGGGACCTAAATCTAAGCACAGAATGCATTTATGTTTCATATACACCTTATACACACAGCCTGAAGGTCATTTTAGCCAATATTTTTTATAACTTTGTACACTAAACAAAGTGTGTGTACATTCACACAATTCATTTTTTGTTTCATATACACCTTATACACACAGCCTGAAGGTCATTTAATACAATATTTTTAATAACTTTGTGTATTAAACAAAGTTTGTGTACATTGAGTCATCAAAAAACAAAAGTTTCACTATCTCACTCTCACTCAAAAAAGTCTGTATTTCGGAATATTCCGTATTTCGGAATATTTGGATATGGGATACTCAACCTGTACTATATACTGCTCACAATAATGCAGCACAGATATGGATAGCATACTTGACACAGAGCTGCAAGATACAGCAATGGCCTACTGTACTGTACTATATGTATACTGCTAGTCACCAAAATGCTGCACTGTCCTACTATATACTGCTCACAATAATGCAGCACAGATATGGATAGTATGCTTGACAGAGCTGCAAGATACAGCAATGGCCTACTGTACTGTACTATATGTATACTGCTGGTCACCAAAATGCTGCACTGTCCTACTATATATTGCTCACAATAATGCAGCACAGATATGGATAGTATACTTGACAGAGTGCTGCAAGATACAGCAATGGCCTACTGTACTGTACTATATGTATACTGCTGGTCACCAAAATGCTGCACTGTCCTACTATATACTGCTCACAATAATGCAGCACAGATATGGACAGTATTCTTGACATAGAGCTGCAAGATACAGCAATGGCCTACTGTACTATACTATATGTATACTGCTGATCACCAAAATGCTGCACTGTCCTACTATATATTGCTCACAATAATGCAGCACAGATATGGATAGTATACTTGACAGAGTGCTGCAAGATACAGCAATGGCCTACTGTACTGTACTATATGTATACTGCTGGTCACCAAAATGCTGCACTGTCCTACTATATATTGCTCACAATAATGCAGCACAGATATGGATAGTATACTTGACACAGAGCTGCAAGACACAGCAATGGCCTACTGTACTGTACTACTATAATTATATACTGGTGGTCCCCACAATGCAGCACACTGAGCATAGATATTTGCAGCACACTGAGCACAGATATGGAGCAGTTTCAGGCAGAGAACGTAGATATTTTCAGCACACTGAGCACAGATATTTTCAGCACACTGAGCAGATATTTGCAGCACACTGAGCACAGATACGGAGCTTTTTAGGGAGAGAACGCAGCCACGTCCTCTCCATTCAATCTCCAATGCACGAGTGAAAATGGCGGCGACGCGCGGCTCTTTATATAGAATATGAATCTCGCGAGAATCCGACAGCGGGATGATGACGTTCAGGCGCGTTCGGGTTAACCGAGCAAGGCGGGAAGATCCGAGGCTGCCTCGGAACCGTGTAAAATAGGTGAAGTTTGGGGGGGTCCGGATCTCGGAGAACCGAACCCGCTCATCTCTAATTATAATGTATCCATTATATGATATATTATCTTTATTGTTTATTATATGTACTTTATTACTATTTAATAACAAATGGTAAATACAGGAATGTTCATTTATAATAAAATACATGGGGTACATAAACTATATTAACACTAACAAATAAGATAGGTAATGAAAAATGATGAGCCTTGGATGTTATACAAAATAAGATACTGGTCTATCTGAGGTATGTGCAATTGCAAGATTCTTTGAACATGGGACCCATATCAATTTGCTTTTCAAGTCAGTTGAAATCTGATTGGCATCAGTGCTTGGGTCCATGTGGCATCTTGCTCAAAACACACAAGAGATTTTTCCTCTTATGTTCTGTGAAAATCAATCTAAATGCTAAGAAGATGTAACATTGAGTCCCAACATCATCCTCAGAAGGAATGCTTTCTGTTACAGTCTCACTTGTGCTCTAGATACTGTATATAGGATGTGTACAAACTTCTACGAAAAAAAAGAGGACCACTACAAGTTTTATAGAGTGTTTCTGTCAGAGCAAACTATAAACCACTCTGGAGTGAAGAATCCTGGGAAAATTCTGATCCTTCAAGAAGTTTAATATCCACTGTATAGGGTCTCCAGCTCTTATCTGTCAGAACAGAGAATCTGAATGTCTGTCTCCCATGCTGATATGTATATTCTCCATGGAGGAATAAATGAAAAAAATTACATACAGTAGGTGATGTGGGTAAAACTTCAGGACAGTTGAACTATCCACAATAAGAGCCCTACAACATGGGATAAAGGGGAAAATTATTATAATTTTGTTTATGCAGTTTGCAAACGTTCACACAATATTGGGTCAATTCAGTTAGCCGCGCGCCCCATAATGTGCCGTTGCAACAGTGTGGAGACATCGGCAACTGCCCATTAGGAACGGACATTGGAAACCCGTCATCAGTGGAAGGATGGGCTTCTGCCATCGAATATTGCGATGCAATGGTGACTAACCATTGCATCAAAAACATTTGACGGAAATTCCATTGCGATGGTTAGCGCATATGAGGTTATATGGAGTCGTGCATGCACAAAGAGGGCGGAGTCAGAGTGTCACCAGTGGGAGGAGGTAGAGCAGCTCTTAAAGGATGTCACGAGAGTGACAGCAGTGACTGCCTACTACTCTGCTGTCACAACACTGACTGATCAGCTCGATGAGGGGAGATGTACTAAGTAGTGAAAAGGGAGCCAGTGGAAAAGTTGCCCATGGCAACCAATCAGCACTGAAGTAACATATATAATTTATATACTATAAAATTATACAGAGCAGCTGATTGGTTGCCATGGTCAACTTCTCCACTGGCTCTTTCTCCACTCTTTTCACTGTTTAGTGCAGGGGTGGGGAACCTTTTTTCTACCAAGGGACATTTGGATACTTATAAAATCCTTTGGGGGGCCATACAAAAATTATCAACTTAAAAACTACCCTGCCCCCCAGTAGTTATGCCCCTTAGAGGTACTGAGTGCACGTGCCATGGGTGTGGCCAATTAAAATGGGATGTGATATACATATGCCCCCAATAGTGCAGTGCCAGATACACATATGCCAGTGCAGTGCCAGATACACAAATGCCAGTGCAGTGCCAGATACACAAATGCCCCCACAGTGCCAGATATACAAATGCCCCCACATTGCCAGATACACAAATGCCCCCACAGTGCCAGATACACAAATGCCCCCACATTGCCAGATACACAAATGCCCCCACAGTGCCAGATACACAAATGCCCCCACACTGCCAGATACACAAATGCCCCCAATGCCAGATACACAAATGCCCCCACAGTGCCAGATACACAAATACCCCCACAGTGACAGATACACAAATGCCCCACAGTGCCAGATACACAAATGCCCCCACAGTGCCAGATATACAAATGCCCCCACAGTGCCAGATATACAAATGCCCCCACAGTGCCATACCGCTCACCGCTGCTACAGCTCCCTCCGGCGGCAGCGTGACTCAGCTATCGAGTCAGGGCAGAGAGGAGAGCGCGGCTATGTCAGGCTGCGGCGGCGTATAGAACTTCAAACCAGCCGCTGGTTCGTGAGCCAATCAAAGCTCGCGGACCGTCAGCGGTGGCTCCTGATTGGCTGCCGGTTCGCAAGCTCTGATTGGCTCACGAACCGGCGGCTGGTTTGAGATCTTACCCGCCGCTGCCGGACATAGTAGCTGTGCCCTGCTGAGATATGCCGCCGCCTGACTGAGTGGCGGCGTGTCTCGCTGCCAAACAAGCGGGTGGGCCAGAACAAACGGCTTTGCGGACCGTATATGGCCGGAGGTTCCCCACCCCTGGTTTAGTGCATCTCCCCCTGAGTCACTCACTCAGTACCGCCGAAGTTGGACTGGACAACAATAACACGCACAAGTGTGACATGCTAAAAGTAGGAGTCAGGAGGTTCCTGGCGCAGGGTGCTTATTTGTTGCTTAACAGTACACAACAATGCATTAAAACAAATAGACAACAGGTGAGGTGACTGACGACCCCAAAACACACTGCAGTGGTGGCCGAGTATTATGATGTATATACCTAATAGGACGAAACGCGTTGGGACAGGGACCTGCTACTTACCCCTTGGACTCCCTATATGCGGACAGATAAGCTGTTTTTACTTTTCAATCCTGTACGTGTGCTACCTGCACTTATGGACAGATGAACTGCCTATTTGTTTTAATTGTCTTGTACGTTTGTTACTTTTAAGCGTGGCAGGATTGTGCCTATTAAATTGTTATTTTTTATCACGTTTGCTTAACATTGATTGGAATGAGCCACATTCCTAGCTTTTAAGCTTTAGTGAAAACTTTGTCTTTTATAGCTTCCATCTTTTTTATATATTTTTAATATATTTCAGTCTCCATTATCAGTTCTGCTTACTTAAATAATTGGAATGAGCCACATTCCTAATTCCTGATTTCACCGTAAAATATTGTGTTTTAAAACAGTACACACTATGGCCCTCATTCCGAGTTGTTCGCTCGGTATTTTTCATCGCATCGCAGTGAAAATCCGCTTAGTACGCATGCGCAATGTTCGCACTGCGACTGCGCCAAGTAACTTTACTATGAAGAAAGTATTTTTACTCACGGCTTTTTCTTCGCTCCGGCGATCGTAATGTGATTGACAGGAAATGGGTGTTACTGGGCGGAAACACGGCGTTTCAGGGGCGTGTGGCTGAAAACGCTACCGTTTCCGGAAAAAACGCAGGAGTGGCCGGAGAAACGGTGGGAGTGCCTGGGCGAACGCTGGGTGTGTTTGTGACGTCAACCAGGAACGACAAGCACTGAAATGATCGCACAGGCAGAGTAAGTCTGGAGCTACTCTGAAACTGCTAAGTAGTTAGTAATCGCATTATTGCGAATACATCGGTCGCAATTTTAAGAAGCTAAGATTCACTCCCAGTAGGCGGCGGCTTAGCGTGTGTTACTCTGCTAAATTCGCCTTGCGACCGATCAACTCGGAATGAGGGCCTATGTTGCTTTTATTTTCTCTTTACATGTTCGGCTTCCAAATGTCATCAGCCTGAAAGTATTTGAAGCTAAGTTGTTATTTATTTTAATAACTGCACCTGACTGCACAGGTTTTATCTCACCGACACTATTAGGCGCTTGTTTTACTTCATTTATATATATTTATATATATATACATACATGTATAGTCTTATGGATGAATTTAGAGAATTACGTGTTACCATTTAATTTAATTAAGATACTAGTTATGTGTGTGATAAAATGTACAGATTATGGGGGTAATTCCAAATTGATCGCAGCAGGAATTTTGTTAGCAGTTCCACCTATGATGGGTATAAATTAACAGCAAGCACGATCAAGGCCACACCCCCTGACGAATCCTATGACGAAACGCGTCGGGCGTAGCTTACTGAGCGTTGGACATGCTGACATTAGGGAGGCCAATCCCGGGCCGTTTTTTCAATCCCGGGATTCTGGATTGAAAAACGCTCAATCCCGGGATTCCCGGGATTGCAGTAGGGAGCAGGGAGAGTGGGAGTGGAGGGCAGTGGAAAAGAGTGTAGGGAGCACGGAGGCTGTAGGGAGCAGCGCTGGAGGGTGGGTGTAGTGTAGGGACTAGGGAGCAGGGCTGGTGGGTGTAGTGTAGGGACTAGGGAGCAGGGCTGGTGGGTGTAGTGACTAGGGAGCAGCGCTGGTGGGTGTAGTGTAGGGACTAGGGAGCAGCGCTGGTGGGTGTAGTGTAGGGACTAGGGAGCAGTGCGGGAGGGTGGGTGTAGTGTAGGGACTAGTAGGGAGCAGCGCTGGAGGGTAGGTGTAGTGTAGGGACTAGGGAGCAGCGCTGGAGGGTGTAGGAAGCGGAGCGGGAGGGAGGCTGAAGCGAGCACCACAGTGAGGGAGGGTTGGTGTCAGAAAAACTACACTTACTATTAGACGGGCGGTGGGTGGCAGACGGCAGCCATGGACAAGACGCGCTGAGCGCGCCGGAGGACTTTCAAATTGTAGTGCTAGCCGTCAGCCAGTCAGAACGGGCAATCCGGCAGCCAATTAGGAGCCGCTGCGGCCGCTTCCCTGATTGGCCGCCGGTCCACCAGCTGTGATTGGCTGGCGGCCGGCGCTACATTTGAAATGCCGCTGTGGTCTGTGCTCATGGCTGCCGCCCGCCTAATAGTAAGTGTTAGTTACACCAACCCTCCCTCGCTGCTGCGTTACACATGCGCAATGCAATCCCGTGAATCCCGGGATTGGAGGCTCCAATCCCGGGATTCAAATCCCGGCATTTTTGGGCCTAAATCCCGGGAACCCGCCGATCCCGAGATTGGCCTCCCTAGCTGACATCACCCAGCTGGTCCCCGTGCAGTTACGAGCGGTGCTCGCGGTAACTGAGGTCTGCTGTGCAAGCGATTACGTGAGGGAGCTTTCCGGAGGCTCATTCAATGTATGAGAGCAATAAGCGGATCATCTAAAGCTGAGATGTATGTGAGCTTTTATTTTTATTAAATGGAATTGTGATTTTTTTTTTTGCTCACACCTGTGCCCTCCACTTTCTCTCTATTGCATGTACATTGAACCATTGGTTTGGGTTCTACCACGGAGGAAAGCAGGAGGATACATACAAAAGTGGGACACAGACTCTTTACTAATGAAATTACACGTGGGACTGAGTGAAATCTGAATGCGCAGCTTATGATTAACACTATATATATATATATATATATATATATATATATATATATACATAAGATTTTAAACCTACCGGTAAATCTTTTTCTCGTAGTCCGTAGAGGATGCTGGGGACTCCGTAAGGACCATGGGGATAGACGGGCTCCGCAGGAGACATGGGCACTTTAAGAAAGACTTTGACTCTGGGTGTGCACTGGCTCCTCCCTCTATGCCCCTCCTCCAGACCTCAGTTAGAGAAACTGTGCCCAGAGGAGATGGACAGTACGAGGAAAGGATTTTTGTTAATCCAAGGGCAAGATTCATACCAGCCACACCAATTACACCGTACAACTAGTGATAAACTATCTAGTCAACAGTATGAAACAACAACATAGCATCGGCCCACAACCGATGAACTATAACATAACCCTTATGTAAGCAAAAACTATATACAAGTCTTGCAGAAGTAGTCCGCACTTGGGACGGGCGCCCAGCATCCTCTACGGACTACGAGAAAAAGATTTACCGGGAAAGGTTTAAAATCTTATTTTCTCTAACGTCCTAGAGGATGCTGGGGACTCCGTAAGGACCATGGGGATTATACCAAAGCTCCCAAACGGGCGGGAGAGTGCGGATGACTCTGCAGCACCGATTGAGCAAACATGAGGTCCTCCTCAGCCAGGGTTTCAAACTTATAGAACTTTGCAAAGGTGTTTGACCCCGACCAGGTAGCTGCTCGACACAACTGTAGTGCCGAGACGCCTCGGGCAGCCGCCCAAGAAGAGCCCACCTTCCTAGTGGAATGGGCCTTAACCGATTTTGGTAACGGCAATCCTGCTGTAGAATGCGCCTGCTGAATCGTGTTACATATCCAGCGAGCAATAGTCTGCTTAGATGCAGGAGCACCAAGCTTGTTGGCAGCATAAAGGATAAACAGAGCCTCTGTTTTCCTAACACGAGCCATTCTGGCCACGTAAATTTTCAAAGCCCTGACCACATCAAGTGACTCGGAATCCTCCAAGTCACGCGTAGCCACAGGCACGACAATAGGTTGGTTCATATGAAAAGATGAGACCACCTTTGGTAGGAATTGAGGACGAGTCTGCAATTCCGCCCTGTCCATATGAAAAACCAGATAAGGGCTTTTATGTGATAAAGCCGCTAGTTCCGAAACTCTCCTAGCCAAAGCTAAGGCCAACAACATGACCACCTTCCAAGTGAGATATTTTAACTCCACCGTTTTGAGTGGTTCAAACCAATGTGACTTAAGGAAACTTAACACCACGTTAAGGTCCCAAGGCGCCACCGGAGGTACAAAAGGAGGCTGAATATGCAGTACTCCCTTCACAAACGTCTGTACTTCAGGAAGGGAAGCCAATTCTTTTTGAAAGAAAATGGATAAGGCCGAAATCTGAACCTTTATAGATCCTAATTTTAGGCCCAAATTCACTCCAGTTTGTAGGAAGTGAAGGAGACGGCCCAGATGGAATTATTCCGTAGGAGCATTCCTGGCCTCACACCAAGAAACATACTTCCGCCATATTCGGTGATAATGTTTTGATGTCATGTCCTTCCTAGCCTTTATTAGCGTAGGAATGACCTCATCCGGAATACCTTTTTCCGCTAGGATCCGGCGTTCAACCGCCATGCCGTCAAACGCAGCCACGGTAAGTCTTGGAACAGACAGGGCCCCTGTTGCAGCAGGTCCTGTCTTAGAGGAAGAGGCCACGGATCTTCTGTGAGTAACTCCTGCAGATCCGGATACCAGGTCCTTCGTGGCCAATCTGGAACAATGAGGATTGTTCTCACTCCTCTTTGTCTTATTATTCTCAACACCTTGGGAATGAGAGGAAGAGGAGGAAATACATAGACCGACTGATACACCCACAGTGTCACCAGGGCGTCCACAGCTACCGCCTGAGGATCTCTTGACCTGGCGCAATACCTTTTTAGCTTCTTGTTGAGACGGGACGCCATCATGTCTATTTGGAGCAGTCCCCACCGACTTGCTATCTGCGCGAAAACTTCCTGATGAAGCCCCCACTCTCCGGGGTGCAGATCGTGTCTGCTGAGGAAGTCTGCTTCCCAGTTGTCCACCCCCGGAATGAACACTGCTGACAGTGCGCTGACATGATTTTCCGCCCAGCGAAGAATCCTGGTGGCTTCTGCTATTGCCACTCTGCTCCTTGTGCCGCCCTGGCGGTTTACATGAGCCACTGCGGTGACTTTGTCTGACTGAATCAGAACTGGTTTGCCGCGAAGTAATGCCTCCGCTTGACGTAGGGCGTTGTATATGGCCCTCAACTCCAGGACGTTGATGTGGAGACAAGTCTCTAGACTTGACCAAAGACCTTGGAAATTTCTTCCCTGTGTGACTACTCCCCAACCTCGGAGGCTTGCGTCCGTGGTCACTAGGATCCAGTCCTGAATGCCAAACCTGCGGCCTGACTGAAGAAGCCGCCGATGCGGATAGGCGGACAAACGCGTCTCTTTTCATCCGCCTTACCTGTG
The DNA here is from genome assembly GCF_028390025.1 of Pseudophryne corroboree. Classification (NCBI taxonomy): domain Eukaryota; kingdom Metazoa; phylum Chordata; class Amphibia; order Anura; family Myobatrachidae; genus Pseudophryne; species Pseudophryne corroboree. The sequence goes on from NC_086448.1 coordinate 628,016,811, forward strand.
ATCACCATACCACGATACTATCTTCATGCTGGGAGGAATTTTGTGATCTCCAGGTAAGGCTTTGTGTAAAGGTGTTGGGCACCAGAAGCCGGGAGCATAGTAAAACGGAACCCAGGAGAGATTGCGGTAAAGATAAGATTTTAACATGGCCATGTTTTAAACGTCTGCTGAGACCCCATATTAACTCTGCTGCTTTGAGTTAAGTTATTCTATGCATGCATGTCTAGCCAACTAATCAATTATTAACCTACTGTGGTTGTGCACGAAATCATCATTGATCCCATAGGGGAAAGGAAAAAGCTATTTGAACATCTTTATGTTATATGAACTTTTGGAAGCAAATAATATTAATACACAACTTGGTCCTAAATAAGTGACTCTTTGGTTACAAATGTGTCAATGAATTATAAACCCTCATCTTGAGTGGAATAGAGACATTTTAACATCTAAGTCAGAGCGGGTATATTTTGTAACACTGAAGTGAACCTAAAGTTGTTATATTTTGTAACATTGAAGTGAAACAGTGTGAGGTAATTGGTTAAAGCTGTATGCTGTGTGTATTAAGCAGGAATTAAGTGGTTCCAGAGAGCAGAGGATTACCACTAAATATGTTGTGATTGTTTTATTCATTAGGCCATGATCTTAGTAAAAAATACTTTTATAATTGCATGCAATTAATCTTAGAGGTAAGAAAGGGATGTCTATTTAGAGTTATGAATAGAGGATAATAGAATAAACAAATAATAAGAATTTACTTACCGATAATTCTATTTCTCGTAGTCCGTAGTGGATGCTGGGGACTCCGTCAGGACCATGGGGTTTAGCGGCTCCGCAGGAGACAGGGCACAAAAGTAAAAGCTTTAGGATCAGGTGGTGTGCACTGGCTCCTCCCCCTATGACCCTCCTCCAAGCCTCAGTTAGGATACTGTGCCCGGACGAGCGTACACAATAAGGAAGGATTTTGAATCCCGGGTAAGACTCATACCAGCCACACCAATCACACTGTACAACCTGTGATCTGAACCCAGTTAACAGCATGATAACAGCGGAGCATCTGAAAAGATGGCTCACAACAATAATAACCCGATTTTTGTAACAATAACTATGTACAAGTATTGCAGACAATCCGCACTTGGGATGGGCGCCCAGCATCCACTACGGACTACGAGAAATAGAATTATCGGTAAGTAAATTCTTATTTTCTCTGACGTCCTAAGTGGATGCTGGGGACTCCGTCAGGACCATGGGGATTATACCAAAGCTCCCAAACGGGCGGGAGAGTGCGGATGACTCTGCAGCACCGAATGAGAGAACTCCAGGTCCTCCTCAGTCAGGGTGTGCCCCTGACCAAGTATCAGCTCGGCAAAGTTGTAAAGCCGAGACCCCTCGGGCAGCCGCCCAAGATGAGCCCACCTTCCTTGTGGAATGGGCATTTACATATTTTGGCTGTGGCAGGCCTGCCACAGAATGTGCAAGCTGAATTGTACTACACATCCAACTAGCAATCGTCTGCTTAGAAGCAAGAGCACCCAGTTTGTTGGGTGCATACAGGATAACAGCAAGTCAGTTTTCCTGACTCCAGCCGTCCTGGAAACTATATTTTCAGGGCCCTGACAACATCTAGCAACTTGGAGTCCTCCAAGTCCCTAGTAGCCGCAAGTACCACAATAAGCTGGTTCGGGTGAAACACTGACACCACCTTAGGGAGAAACTGGGGATTAGTCCGCAGCTCTGCCCTGTCCGAATGGACAATCAGATATGGGCTTTTTTGAGACAAACGCCGCCAATTCTGACACTCGCCTGGCCGAGGCCAGGGCCCACAGCATGGTCACTTTCCCTGTGAGATATTTCAAATCCACAGATTTGAGCGGTTTAAACCAATGTGATTTTAGGAATCCCAGAACTACGTTGAGATCCCACAGTGCCACTGGAGGCACAAAAGGGGGTTGTATATGCAGTACTCCCTTGACAAACTTCTGGACTTCAGGAACTGAAGCCAATTCTTTCTGGAAGAAAATCGACAGGGCCGAAATTTGAACCTTAATGGACCCCAATTTGAGGCCCATAGACACTCCTGTTTGCAGGAAATGCAGGAAACGACCGAGTTGAAATTTCTTCATGGGGCCTTCCTGGCCTCACACCACGCAACATATTTTCGCCACATGTGGTGATAATGTTGTGCGGTCACCTCCTTCCTGGCTTTGACCAGGGTAGGAATGACCTCTTCCGGAATGCCTTTTTCCCTTAGGATCCGGCGTTCAACCGCCATGCCGTCAAACGCAGCCGTGGTAAGTCTTGGAACAGACATGGTACTTGCTGAAGCAAGTCCCTTCTTAGCGGCAGAGGCCATGAGTCCTCTGTGAGCATCTCTTGAAGTTCCGGGTACCAAGTCCTTCTTGGCCAATCCGGAGCCACGAGTATAGTTCTTACTCCTCTACGTCTTATAATTCTCAATACCTTGGGTATGAGAAGCAGAGGAGGGAAGACATACACCGACTGGTACACCCACGGTGTTACCAGAACGTCCACAGCTATTGCCTGAGGGTCTTTTGACCTGGCGCAATACTTGTCCAGTTTTTTGTTCAGGCGGGACGCCATCATGTCCACCTTTGGTCTTTTCCAACGGTTCACAATCATGTGGAAGACTTCCCGATGAAGTCCCCACTCTCCCGGGTGGAGGTTGTGCCTGCTGAGGAAGTCTGCTTCCCAGTTGTCCACTCCCGGAATGAACACTGCTGACAGTGCTATCACATGATTTTCCGCCCAGCGAAAAATCCTTGCAGTTTCTGCCATTGCCCTCCTGCTTCTTGTGCCGCCCTGTCTGTTTACGTGGGCGACTGCCGTGATGTTGTCCCACTGGATCAATACCGGCTGACCTTGAAGCAGAGGTCTTGCTAAGCTTAGAGCATTGTAAATTGCCCTTAGCTCCAGTATATTTATGTGGAGAAAAATCTCCAGACTTGATCACACTCCCTGGAAATTTTTTCCCTGTGTGACTGCTCCCCAGCCTCTCAGGCTGGCCTCCGTGGTCACCAGCATCCAATCCTGAATGCCGAATCTGCGGCCCTCTAGAAGATGAGCACTCTGTAACCACCACAGGAGAGACACCCTTGTCCTTGGAGATAGGGTTATCCGCTGATGCATCTGAAAATGCGATCCGGACCATTTGTCCAGCAGATCCCACTGAAAAGTTCTTGCGTGGAATCTGCCGAATGGAATCGCTTCGTAATAAGCCACCATTTTTCCCAGGACTCTTGTGCAATGATGCACTGACACTTTTCCTGGTTTTAGGAGGTTCCTGACTAGCTCGGATAACTCCCTGGCTTTCTCCTCCGGGAGAAACACCTTTTTCTGGACTGTGTCCAGAACCATCCCTAGGAACAGCAGACGTGTCGTCGGAAACGGGTGCGATTTTGGATATTTAGAATCCACCCGTGCTGTCGTAGAACTACTTGAGATAGTGCTACTCCGACTTCCAACTGTTCTCTGGACCTTGTCCTTATCAGGAGATCGTCCAAGTAAGGGATAATTAAGACGCCTTTTCTTTGAAGAAGAACCATCATTTCGGCCATTACTTTGGTAAAGACCCGGGGTGCCGTGGACAATCCAAACGGCAGCGTCTGAAACTGATAGTGACAGTTCCGTACCACGAACCTGAGGTACCCTTGGTGAGAAGGGCAATTTGGGACATGGAGGTAAGCATCCTTGATGTCCAGGGACACCATATAGTCCCCTTCTTCCTGGTTCGCTATCACTGCTCTGAGTGACTCCATCTTGATTTGAACCTTTGTATGTAAGTGTTCAAAGATTTCCCATTTAGAATAGGTCTCACCGAGCCGTCTGGCTTCAGTACCACAATATAGTGTGGAATAATACCCCTTTCCTTGTTGTAGGAGGGGTACTTTGATTATCACCTGCTGGGAATACAGCTTGTGAATTGTTTCCAATACTGCCTCCCTGTCGGAGGAAGACGTTGGTAAAGCAGACATCAGGAGCCTGCGAGGGGGAGACGTCTCGAATCTCCAGTCTGTACCCCTGGGATACTACTTGTAGGATCCAGGGGTCCACTTGCGAGTGAGCCCACTACGCGCTGAAACTCTTGAGACGACCCCCCACCGCACTTGAGTCCGCTTGTACGGCCCCAGCGTCATGCTGAGGACTTGGCAGAAGCTGTGGAGGGCTTCTGTTCCTGGGAATGGGCTGCCTGCTGCAGTCTTCTTCCCTTTCCTCTATCCCTGGGCAGATATGACTGGCCTTTTGCCCGCTTGCCCTTATGGGGACGAAAGGACTGAGGCTGAAAAGACGGTGTCTTTTTCTGCTGAGATGTGATTTGGGGTAAAAAAGGTGGATTTTCCAGCTGTTGCCGAGGCCACCAGGTCCGATGGACCGACCCCAAATAACTCCTCCCCTTTATACGGCAATACTTCCATGTGCCGTTTGGAATCTGCATCACCTGACCACTGTCGTGTCCATAAACATCTTCTGGCAGATATGGACATCGCACTTACTCTTGATGCCAGAGTGCAAATATCCCTCTGTGCATCTCGCATATATAGAAATGCATCCTTTAAATGCTCTATAGTCAATAAAATACTGTCCCTGTCAAGGGTATCAATATTTTCAGTCAGGGAATCCGACCAAGCCACCCCAGCGCTGCACATCCAGGCTGAGGCGATCGCTGGTCGCAGTATAACACCAGTATGTGTGTATATACCTTTTTAGGATATTTTCCAGCCTCTCAGCTGGCTCCTTGAGGGCGGCCCTATCTGGGGACGGTACCGCCACTTGTTTTGATAAGCGTGTGAGCGCCTTATCCACCCTAAAGGGTGTTTCCCAACGCGCCCTAACTTCTGGCGGGAAAGGGTATACCGCCAATAATTTTCTATCGGGGGAAACCCACGCATCATCACACACTTCATTTAATTTATCTGATTTAGGAAAAACTACAGGTAGTTTTTTCACACCCCACATAATACCCTTCTTGTGGTACTTGTAGTATCAGAAATATGTAACACCTCCTTCATTGCCCTTAACATGTAACGTGTGGCCCTAAAGGAAAATACGTTTGTTTCTTCACCGTCGACACTGGAGTCAGTGTCCGTGTCTGTGTCGACCGACTGAGGTAAATGAGCGTTTTACAGCCCCTGACGGTGTTTGAGACGCCTGGACAGGTACTAATTTGTTTGCCGGCCGTCTCATGTCGTCAACCGACCTTGCAGCGTGTTGACATTATCACGTAATTCCTTAAATAAGCCATCCATTCCGGTGTCGACTCCCTAGAGAGTGACATCACCATTTCAGGCAATTGCTCCGCCTCCTCACCAACATCGTCCTCATACATGTCGACACACACGTACCGACACACAGCACACACACAGGGAATGCTCTGATAGAGGGCAGGACCCCACTAGCCCTTTGGGGAGACAGAGGGAGAGTTTGCCAGCACACACCAAAAACGCTATAATTATACATGGACAACCTTTATATAAGTGTTTTTCCCTTATAGCATTTTAATATATATATACATATCGCCAAATAAGTGCCCCCCCTCTCTGTTTTAACCCTGTTTCTGTAGTGCAGTGCAGGGGAGAGCCTGGGAGCCTTCCCACCAGCATTTCTGTGAGGGAAAATGGCGCTGTGTGCTGAGGAGAATAGGCCCCGCCCCCTTTTCGGCGGGCTTCTTCTCCCGTTTTTCTGAGACCTGGCAGGGGTTAAATACATCCATATAGCCCCCAGGGGCTATATGTGATGTATTTTTAGCCAGAATAAGGTACTATCATTGCTGCCCAGGGCGCCCCCCCCAGCGCCCTGCACCCTCAGTGACCGCTGCTATGAAGTGTGCTGACAACAATGGCGCACAGCTGCAGTGCTGTGCGCTACCTTATGAAGACTGAAGAGTCTTCTGCCGCCGTTTCTGGACCTTCACTTTTCGGCATCTGCAAGGGGGGTCGGCGGCGCGGCTCCGGGACGAACCCCAGGGTGAGACCTGTGTTCCGACTCCCTCTGGAGCTAATGGTGTCCAGTAGCCTAAGAAGCCAATCCATCCTGCACGCAGGTGAGTTCACTTCTCTCACCTAAGTCCCTCGTAGCAGTGAGCCTGTTGCCAGCAGGACTCACTGAAAATAAAAAACCTAACAAACTTTTACTCTAAGCAGCTCTTTAGGAGAGCCACCTAGATTGCACCCTTCTCGGCCGGGCACAAAAATCTAACTGAGGCTTGGAGGAGGGTCATAGGGGGAGGAGCCAGTGCACACCACCTGATCCTAAAGCTTTTACTTTTGTGCCCTGTCTCCTGCGGAGCCGCTAAACCCCATGGTCCTGACGGAGTCCCCAGCATCCACTTAGGACGTCAGAGAAAAATCATTATTTTAATAAGAAATCTGCTAGCGCGGTCTGTGTTTCCTTTTTTTTTGTTATAACTATCATGGTCAGGGGGTGGAGCAGTGAGCTGCATGCAGATTTTTTTCTTGGGACATATACGTTTATTGTTAACCAAATTTAATTAATTTATTAGCGCCAGGGGGCTAATTTATTGTAGGTGTTTGTTCTTGTGGTTCTCTAGGAGGTGAGCACTCTGCAGCCACCACAGGAGAGATATCCTGGCTCTGGGAGACAGGGTGATCCGCCGATGCATAAGAAGATGCGACCCGGACCACTTGTCCAGCAGGTCCCATTGGAAAGTTCTCGCATGGAACCTGCCGAAGGGAATGGCTTCGTATGATGCCACCATCTTCCCCAGGACTCGAGTGCAGTGAGGCACAGACACCTGTTTTGGCTTCAACAGGTTCCTGACCAGAGTCATGAGTTCCTGAGCTTTTTCCGTCGGAAGAAAAACCCTTTTCTGGTCTGTGTCCAGAATCAAGCCCAAGAAGGTCAGACGCGTCGTAGGAACCAGCTGCGACTTCGGGATATTGAGAATCCAGCCGTGTTGCTGTAACACCTTCAATGACAGTGACACGCTGTCCAGTAACTTCTCTCGAGATCTCGCCTTTATGAGGAGATCGTCCAAGTATGGGATAATTGTGACACCTCGCTTGCGCAGGATCACCATCATTTCCGCCAATACCTTGGTGAAAATCCTCGGGGCCGTGGAAAGCCCAAACGGCAACGTCTGAAATTGGTAATGACAATCCTGTACAGCAAATCTCAGGAACGCCTGATGAGGTGGAAATATTGGAACATGAAGGTACGCATCCTTTATGTCTAGGGAAACCATAAAATCCACCCCTTCCAGGCTGACGATGACCGCTCTGAGCGATTCCATCTTGAACTTGAACCTTTTCAAGTATAGGTTCAGGGATTTTAAATTTAAAATGGGTCTGACCGAACCATCCGGTTTCGGGACCACAAACAGAGTTGAGTAATATCCCCTCCCTTGTTGCGGTAGGGGAACTTTGACTACCACTTGTTGAAGATACAATTTTTGAATTGCATTTAACACTAACTCTCTCTCCGAGGGAGAAGCCGGCAGAGCCGATTTGAAAAACCGGCGAGGGGGGACCTCTTCGAATTCCAGCTTGTATCCCTGAGAAACAATTTCTCCAACTGGAGTGGACTCCCTCAGGTGAGCCCCAGCATCATGCGGTGGACTTTGCAGAGGCCGGGGAGGACTTCTGTTCCTGGGAACTAGCTGTGTGCAGCTTTTTTCCTCTGCCCTTACCTCTGGCAAGAAAAGACGACCCACGTACTTTCTTGCTTTTATTCGAACGAAAGGACTGCATTTGATAATGAGGCGCTTTCTTAGGCTGTGAGGGAACATAAGGCAAAAAATTCGATTTACCTGCCGTAGCTGTGGAGACGAGGTCCGAGAGGCCTTCTCCAAATAACTCCTCACCCTTGTAAGGCAAAAACTCCATATGCCTCTTAGAGTCGGCATCACCCGTCCACTGTCGGGTCCATAAGACTCGCCTAGCAGAAACAGACATAGCGTTTATTCTAGAACTTAGTAAACAAATGTCTCTTTGAGCAGCCCTCATATACAACACAGCATCTTTTATATGCCCTAGGGTCATTAAGATGGTATCCTTATCTAAGGTCTCAATCCCCGCTGATGAGGAATCTGTCCATGCTGCGACAGCACTACAAACCCAGGCCGACGCCATTGCCGGTCTAAGTAATGTACCAGAATGTGCATAAATGGACTTCATGGTAACCTCCTGCTTGCGATCAGCAGAATCCTTAAGAGTAGCCGTATCTTGGGATGGCAACGCTATCTTTTTTGATAAGCGTGTCAATGCCTTGTCCACCTTAGGAGAGGATTCCCATCGTATTCTATCCTTTTGCGGGAAAGGATACGCCATAAGAATCCTTCTGGGAAGCTGCAGTCTCTTGTCTGGGGTTTCCCAAGCCTTTTCACATAATTCGTTCAGCTCATGTGAGGATGGAAAGGTGACCTCAGGCTTTTTACCTTTATACATGTATACCCTCGTGTCAGGGAAAGGGGGTTCCTCTGTGATATGCAAAACCTCTTTTATTGCAATGATCATATATCGAATACCCTCAGCCACTCTTGGCTGTAATTTTGCATCATCGTAGTCGACACTGGAGTCTGAATCCGTGTCGGTATCTGTGTCAACTATTTGGGATAGTGTGCGCTTCTGAGACCCCGAAGGTCCCGGCGACATTGGGACAGGCATGGTTTGACTTCCAGACTGTTCCCTAGCCTCAGCTTTGTCTAATCTTTTGTGTAATAAATTCACATTTGCACTTAAGACATTCCACATATCCATCCAGTCTGGTGTCGGCGCTGCCGACAGGGACCTTACATTCATACACTCCCCCTCCTCCTTAGGTGAGCCTTCAACCTCATACATGTCGACACATGCGTACCGACACACCCCACACACACAGGGAAGCTCTTTTCTGAAGACAGGTTCCCCACCAGGCCCTTTGGAGAGACAGAGAGAGTATGCCAGCACACACCCCAGCGCTATGTGACCCAGGAAAAAACACAGAATGTTTAACGCTGTTATAACTTTACATACGCCAATTATGTGCCCCCCCCCCCCCTCTTGAAAAACCCACTGTCACCGTCATTAAGCAGGGGAGAGTCCGGGGAGCTTCCTCTCAGTGCTGTGCTGTGGAGAAAATGGCGCTGGTGAGTGCTGAGGGAGAAGCCCTGCACCCTCGTCGGCGGGCTTCTGTCCCGCTCAAAATACTTCAAAACATGGCGGGGGCTCTTTATATACATGTACAGTGCCCAGCTGTACATGTATATAGGTACTTTTGCCATTAGAGAGGTTTATATTGCTGCCCAGGGCGCCCCCCCTGCGCACTGCACGCTTACAGTGACTAATGTGTGTGAGGTGAATGGGAGCAATGGCGCACAGCTTCACCGCTGTGCGTTACCTCTGTGAAGATCAGATGTCTTCTGCCGCCTCTGAAGTCTTCTTTTCTTCTCATACTCACCCGGCTTCTATCTTCCAGCTCTGCGAGGAGGACGGCGGCGCGGCTCTGGGACGGACGGCGAGGAGCCTCTGGAGCTAATGGTGTCCAGTAGCCTAAGAAACAGGACCTTGAAACTCAGAGAAGTAGGGCTGTTTCTCTCTCCTCAGTCCCTCGATGCAGGGAGTCTGTTGCCAGCAGGCTCCCTGAAAATAAAAAAAATCCTAACTAAAATACTTTCTTTACAGGAAACTCAGGAGAGCTCCCTGCAGTGCACCCATCTCCTCTGGGCACAGTATCAAACTGAGGTCTGGAGGAGGGGCTGATAAAGCTAAATATTTATCTTATTTAAAACCCTTTAAGAGGCCTAAGAACACTGTACGCTATTGACGTATGGAGTACCGTAAGGGTACGCACGTTGCGTAGCGATCGCTTAGCCGAGGTCGAGACGCTCAAGCGTCACGTTCGCTCACGGCCAAGAGATCACAGGCAGGCACGCTATTGGCTGCCGACTAACATAATGGTTCGCTATAGCGTAGCGGACGCTGTATCGGGAGCGGGCCGCTCGAGCGATACAAACGCTCGCGAGAATACGCTGTTGGTATCGGACACACTATAGGTGAGCGACTACCTTAATGCTACGCTATCAGCGTAGCGGACGCTCGAGACCACGAGGAGATCACGAGCGGCGCAGACGCTCACAATGTTAAACCTTTAAATCTAAACCATAAACAATGTAATATGCTGTAAAACCTTAGTGTAGAGATAGGGTGTAGATGCAACACAGTGTAACCTTATTAACTTAAAAGCTGTTTGAGCGTCACCGACGCTCTGTGAATACTTAACACTATAAGAAATACACAGATACCGTGCTTAGGGTCTAACGCCTTATATGAATGTTATACTTGCAAAAAGAATAATACAATACAAGTCACACACTACAATATAACATAGACTAACTAACCAGGTAACTACACATGAAATACAATACAATACTATTACGTTTAAGAGAATACGAGAGAAAGAGAAGAGAGAGAGAGAGAGATATGGCCCATAATAACAAGAAAGACAATATGATTGCGGAGAAAACTTACGCACAAGGGGAACGATCGCATGCGCCTCTGGACATCCAGCTCCCGATTTTCAGCAATGAGAACCGTTGAAGAGTGAGCTGGATGTGATCGGCTTGTCTATTTATGCCCCACACACAATACAATTCAATGGTCCCTACAATCTCATTGTTCATTGGACACAGGAATTCCTCCTCGCATTATAACAAAAGGTCATAGGTTGATTCATACAGGTGGGCTGTGACGATTTCCAACTGCTCAGGTGGGTGGGAAACTAGGTTTCCCACCGCATGGATAAGTAAGTGCAAATAATAGTAAATGGACATAAACTTCTTATGTCCATAACTATTCGCACGAGCGATTAATCCGCTTCAAACCAACACCGGAATATTGCTAATTAAATACTCTTCCGATGGATACTAAACACCACAGTATTACTCCTGTCTGACCCTTCGTATCAAACAAAGAGGGATTTCTCTGTCCATGAACATGCTACATTAACCAAACTTTCAGAATCTATCAAAGGGACCATGATCTACAAAATACATTATATAGTGGAAATATGTAACGATTGAGTCGCACGCTACGAACACATGAACTCTACCGTAAATGCACATACCGCGCGCCCGCGGGTGCCCGCAACAGCGAGTATGCGCACGCACGGGAGAGCGCACGCATGCGCAGCGCGGACCTGTATGAGGTGCAAATATGGCAGTGTGCATCGTGATATTTTTCTGACTTTGACAGTCCACCCTTTGGCAGTCAACAATAACTGCCACTTCCTAAAACGTTTCAATAAGAGAAAAATATATGTCAGGGGTTAATACATTTACATGGTTGGGTAGGGGAGGAGAGGAGAAGGTAGGAAAAGGGTATGACCTAGTGAGATAGCAGAAGCATGTGTGTATGAATCCGTGTTTGGGGGTCATGTATCATCGTGCCGTACGTGTTTTAAATCAAGCTTCGAGGCATTGCGAAGTATACATTTGAATTCCTTCTTATCCCGTGGTACGGGTCTGTGGATGGGCTGTCAAACTTTACCGAGCTCTTTTCGGCTGTGGTTGTAACAAAATGGGGAGCACATTTTAGTTGATGATACATGAATGGGGGAATATGTGATTGCTGATATCTGTGCCTGTATTCCCTATCGACTATGTGTGTAATTACCTGAAGGTTGTAGAGATGAAGAAAAGACATAATTACGGTAAATGCAGTGGTATTCTATGTCAGGTAAATGAACATTTGTCGGTTGAAGTCTTGTTCGGTGCCTGTTGAATGCAGTCTTCTTTGTGCTTTTGCCAAAAGGCGTGTGGGCAAAAAGCTTTTTTAAAATTTCTAGGGAAACTGGGGGTCTATGGCAAAGTTCATCAAATATCTGTGTATAAGGTTGTCAAAACTTCTTCTTTAATCCATCAGTTGTCTGTATACAGGATCATCAAATTCCTCGTCCAAGTGGGTCTTTTTACCTTGGAGAAAACGGAAAAACAGGTGAAAGAAACGGACCGTAGAAATCGCATTTTCATCACATCATTGTTTCTACATTTGGGTCATAAATCAAATCCATTGGAATTACAATTTCCTCACTCCTTAAACTCATCACCCTGGTACTTCGTTTACACTTCGTTAAAGCCTGACCGCATCTAAATATCAAGCCAATCGTTATGATAACACCTAAGATACATAGGAGAAACTTCCCAACATCCATTATGACTCCTTGAGCCCATTCTCCTAAACCAGAGAACCAATTTCGCGGGTTCAACCATGACACCCAACCAGTCAGCTCATTACCTACAGCAGCAAGAGTGAGATTGTGTCTCCTGCGAAATTCCCACTTCAGTTGGAGAATATCGTCCATCTTTTGGTCTATGACCTCGACCGGGTCCTCGGTACTATTTGTAATATATGTGCAACATTTCACGCCGTACTGCGTTGCCAGTGTGACACAATATCCACCTGTCACTGCCGTGAGATAATTGAGAATCATTCTATGCTGAACCAGTTCTGTTTTATAAGCTTGAAGTTCTCTTCCAGTATACCTAAACGTGTCATCATACATTTCTGTGATATTGTCTAACAAATTTGCGAGCGCAGATATGTATTTATAATTCAACACTCCTCTAGCGGTGCGAGTGATATCTAACGCGATTAGAAACTGAATCCCGGTGGATTCATGGATCATGTCAGAGGCCGGATGCTCTGTTCTTTCTATCAGGTGCCGTTTAACTACGTGCTCGTAATGGGTATGAGTATAAGGAGCTTGGGCAACACGGTGTATATCTTTCATTTTGGCATGTGATACAGTCATTACTTCAGGCAGTACTTTTCCAAAATAACACAATCCTTCAGAGTTTGGGGCAAGCCACTTATACGCCTTCCTCCCGCATATGAAATATGCATCATCGGGGAGAACATATGCGACGGAGTAGGACATAACCATATTACACATCTTCCATGTGAAATCTCCTAACCCTAATTCTCCCATCTGTCTAGTACACGTATCAGCTTGTACGATATGTGCACAGTATCCTGGTGATACCTCTCCAACTCTCGTAATCCTATTTCCTAGGGTATACCTATATCGGAAAGATTTTCCTCTACTGGCTATGTGGCGTATAAGCTCTGTATCTGTCGGCATTCTATCTGCTCTATATGAAAAGGTCATGGTTTGGTTACTCCATGACACTTCCCAATTTCCCGGCTTTCGGGGATTGGAAATGTTAAAACATATGAGGGATCTATCCACATGATATTGGTGGAGCTTCAAACTAGGAGGACTGGAGATATTAAACCTCCTGTCCACCGGCCTCCCACCACTTAGCTCAAGTACCTCCCCTATCGTTAAAGGAAATGGTACTAGTCCTGATTTGCTATGACCTTGAGGTACTTGAGAGCATACCCAACAATCTGTTTGATTTAGCACACTACCCACTAAGGAGTGATAGTCACTCAAGGGATGCCGGTCCATGTGGATATTAAAACTGGATTGGCATTTCTTGATGCACCCATCCTCAACTACATTGTCACAGAGCCTACAGATACAGTTTTCTTCAGCTAACAATCCTTCACAATTCCTTCTATGGTCAATGCTATCGGATCGTTTTCTGATACTCGCCTTTGCTTGTTGATTATGTTGTTCTCGGAAAACTACGCCTCCATCTCTGTCATCAGAACCCATTCCAGAACCTCTCTCGACCTCCATGGTACTCTCGCCGGAACAGACTGCTCTGGTCAACATCATGGTCAACAGGAAAATCCGGATCACAGTCTCTTGGGGCAAGTCCATCTTATAGGAGGAAACGAAGAAGAATGAGAAGGGGGAAAAATAATTTGAGGGAGGGGGGATGGGAAGTGGAGAAAAACAATAAAAGGGAACAGGGAATCGACAACTGCTTTTGATCTTGTGATTCTCAATGCTCAGGTGCCGCCTCAGTCCTCCTGGAACAGACACTCCAGTGATACAACTTCCTCTACCGTCTGTTCCTTATCACGGGACCTCTCTGGATCAGCAACCTTCTTACAATGGGACGAATGAACCCAAGTCTCTCTCTCTGCAACTTTCAATGCTGTAGTGCTAGTCAATAAGACTTGGTATGGTCCTTCCCATCTGTCAATAAGGCAACCTGAGCGTAGAAAATTCCGTATCATTACATAATCCCCAGGTTCAATGTCATGACAATTACTATCTGGTAAATCAGGAATCACCAACTTCAAATTATCATTTTGATTCCTTAGCTGTTTACTCATGTTAATCAAGTACTTTACAGTTACTTCATTGTTACACTTCAAATCATCCTGAGGGTTAATCATAACATGCGGTTGTCGACCAAACAAGATTTCAAAGGGAGACAGATTAAGAGGGGACCTGGGAGTGGTTCTGATGCTGTACAGTACAATGGGTAGAGCTTCTGGCCATGTCAATCCTGTTTCTGCCATAACTTTGCTCAGTTTATTTTTAATAGTGCTGTTCACTCTTTCCACCTTCGCACTCGCCTGTGGACGGTATGGAGTGTGCAGCTTGCTATCAATTCCCATCAACTTACACATTCCTTGAAAGACATCACCTGTAAAATGGGTACCCCTGTCACTTTCAATTATTCTAGGGATACCATATCTACATACAAATTCCTGCACAATTTTCTTAGCAGTAAACATAGCGGTATTTGTGGCCGCAGGAAATGCTTCGACCCAATTTGAGAATACATCTATACAAACAAGTACATATTTCAAATTTCGACAAGGGGGTAATTGAATAAAGTCAATCTGTATTACCTGAAAAGGACCGCCTGTAGGTGGGATATGAGATGGTTCTGTTGGTATTGCCTTTCCGATATTCTTTCTCAAGCATGTAAGGCATGACATTGCTCTCTTACTTGCATGAGATGAAAATCCTGGGGCGCACCAATATGCTCTTACCAACTTGCACATCCCTTCCTTGCCCAGATGAGTCAGCCCATGAGCTGCCTCAGCTAAACATGGAAGACATGCTCTGGGGGCCACCGGTTTACCTTGTCCATCCGTCCAGAGTCCTGAGGACTCCTGGCCATATCCTTTTGCCTTCCAGACTGCCTTTTCCTGTGTGGAACACAAATTTTGCATCTCACACAGCTTCTGTGTGTTGATGGTATTAAATACCATCAGTTGTGTGGTGTCTGTCTGTCTGGGGGTACCAGCTGCTAACTTAGCTGCTTCGTCTGCTCGGCTGTTACCAAGTGATACTGGGTCTTGGCTATATGTGTGTGCTTTACACTTGATAACAGCCACTCTGTCGGGTTCCTGTATCGCTGTTAGAAGCCTTTTGATGTGAGCTGCATGCGCTACCGGTGTACCAGCTGCCGTCATGAAATTTCTGAGGCGCCATAGGGCTCCGAAATCATGGACTACCCCGAATGCGTATCTAGAATCGGTGTAGATATTGGCTGATTTGCCCTTAGCCAATTCACATGCTCTGGTTAGGGCGACCAGTTCAGCAACCTGGGCTGAGTGAGGTGGGCCTAGCGGTTCCGCTTCTATGGTGCCTTGGTCATCTACGACTGCGTATCCAGTACACAAGTCTCCCGAGTCTGACTGTCTGTGACAACTACCGTCCGTGTAGAAAGTTAGGTCTACATCTTCCAGTGGGTTGTCACTGATGTCAGGCCTTGCGGTAAAATTTTGGGTCAAATATTCCATACAATCATGTGTGTCCTCCTTTGTATTAAATTCTCCTTCCCCACCACTCTCATCCTCCACCCTTTGTGCCTGTCCAGGCACACCTGGGAGATATGTTGCAGGATTTAATGCACTGCATCTCCTTATGGTGATGTTTACGGGGGCCATTAGTGCCAATTCCCATCTTGTAAACCGCGCTGATGAGACGTGCCTGGTTTGGGCAGAATTTAGCAAGGCTGACACTGCATGTGGTGTATGAATTGTGAGGTTGTGACCTAGCACTACATCTTCGCTTTTCGTTACTAGCAATGCTATCGCAGCAACGCTTCGCAAGCATGTGGGGAGGGATCGCGCTACCGTGTCTAGCTGAGCGCTGTAGTATGCTACTGGCCTGCTGGCATCACCGTGCTTTTGGGTTAAGACGCCTGCCGCGCAACCAGCACTTTCTGTTCCGTACAGCTCAAAGGGTTTCCCATAGTCTGGCATACCTAATGCTGGTGCCTGCGTTAGGCACTGTTTAAGTCTCTCAAATGCCATCTCGGACTCGTCTGTATGCGAAATCCGATCAGGTTTGTTTGAGGAGACCATCTCCTGCAAAGGTAATGCTAGAATGGAAAACCCTGGGATCCAGTTACGGCAATACCCACACATTCCTAAAAATGTTCTGATCTGTTGCTGGGTTTGTGGCAGAGTCATGTCTCTAATTGCTTGAATTCTATCAGCGGTCAGGTGTCTCAGTCCTTGTGTTAGACAGTGTCCCAAATATTTTACCCTAGTTTGGCATAATTGCAACTTGTCTTTGGAAACCTTGTGTCCTGTGTCTGAAAGATGAAACAGGAGCTGTTTCGTATCCTTCAGGGATGCTTCCAATGAATCAGAACACAGTAGTAGATCATCCACGTACTGTATTAATACTGATCCACTCTCTGGTTGGAAAGACTGTAAACAATCATGCAAAGCCTGGGAAAATATACTTGGACTGTCTATGAAACCTTGTGGTAATCGAGTCCATGTGTATTGGACTCCTCTGTATGTGAATGCAAACAAATATTGGCTGTCAGGGTGCAGAGGTACCGAAAAGAAAGCGGAGCAGAGGTCAATAACAGTGAAAAATTTCGCAGTGGGAGGGATTTGCATAAGGATGACAGCTGGATTTGGCACTACGGGGAACTGACTCTCAACTATTTTGTTAATCCCCCTTAGATCCTGCACTAGCCGGTAACCCCTCCCCCCACTCTTTTTCACAGGGAAGATGGGACTATTGGCAGTGCTGGACGTTCTTACCAGAATGCCCTGTTGTAGCAAGCGCTCTATTACGGGATAAACTCCTAACTCCACCTCTGGCTTCAGAGGGTACTGTGGGATTTTTGGAGCTATCCTACCATCTTTTACTTGTACAACTACTGGAGCTACGTTTGCCATCAATCCAGTGTCTTGTCCGTCTTTAGTCCAAAGTGACTCTGGTATCTGGGATGTCATTTCTTCTACTTGGGATGGAGTCCTATTTGTCATAATGGTATGTGACATTAATTTTGATGGGGAGTCTAACATGTCTTGCACTTCCTGAGCGTGATTCTCAGGTATGTCCAAGAATACACCTTCAGGAGTACAATAGATGACGCACCCCATTTTACACAATAAGTCTCTTCCCAGGAGATTAGTCGGTGCCGATGCAGCCAGCAAAAAGGAATGCTTGGTATGTAAAGGCCCTACTGTAATCTCGGCTGGTTTGCTAACAGGGTAGTGCTGGACTACTCCCGTTACTCCCATGGCTGGAATTGTCTTACCAGTGGTTCTCATGCCCACTGTCGAATTTATCACTGATTTGGCCGCCCCTGTATCTACAAGAAAGTTTAATGATTTACCAGCTACATTGATGGCAAACGTGATAAAGCTAAATATTTATCTTATTTAAAACCCTTTAAGAGGCCTAAGAACACTGTACGCTATTGACGTATGGAGTACCGTAAGGGTACGCACGTTGCGTAGCGATCGCTTAGCCGAGGTCGAGACGCTCAAGCGTCACGTTCGCTCACGGCCAAGAGATCACAGGCAGGCACGCTATTGGCTGCCGACTAACATAATGGTTCGCTATAGCGTAGCGGACGCTGTATCGGGAGCGGGCCGCTCGAGCGATACAAACGCTCGCGAGAATACGCTGTTGGTATCGGACACACTATAGGTGAGCGACTACCTTAATGCTACGCTATCAGCGTAGCGGACGCTCGAGACCACGAGGAGATCACGAGCGGCGCAGACGCTCACAATGTTAAACCTTTAAATCTAAACCATAAACAATGTAATATGCTGTAAAACCTTAGTGTAGAGATAGGGTGTAGATGCAACACAGTGTAACCTTATTAACGTAAAAGCTGTTTGAGCGTCACCGACGCTCTGTGAATACTTAACACTATAAGAAATACACAGATACCGTGCTTAGGGTCTAACGCCTTATATGAATGTTATACTTGCAAAAAGAATAATACAATACAAGTCACACACTACAATATAACATAGACTAACTAACCAGGTAACTACACATGAAATACAATACAATACTATTACGTTTAAGAGAATACGAGAGAAAGAGAAGAGAGAGAGAGAGAGATATGGCCCATAATAACAAGAAAGACAATATGATTGCGGAGAAAACTTACGCACAAGGGGAACGATCGCATGCGCCTCTGGACATCCAGCTCCCGATTTTCAGCAATGAGAACCGTTGAAGAGTGAGCTGGATGTGATCGGCTTGTCTATTTATGCCCCACACACAATACAATTCAATGGTCCCTACAATCTCATTGTTCATTGGACACAGGAATTCCTCCTCGCATTATAACAAAAGGTCATAGGTTGATTCATACAGGTGGGCTGTGACGATTTCCAACTGCTCAGGTGGGTGGGAAACTAGGTTTCCCGCCGCATGGATAAGTAAGTGCAAATAATAGTAAATGGACATAAACTTCTTATGTCCATAACTATTCGCACGAGCGATTAATCCGCTTCAAACCAACACCGGAATATTGCTAATTAAATACTCTTCCGATGGATACTAAACACCACAGTATTACTCCTGTCTGACCCTTCGTATCAAACAAAGAGGGATTTCTCTGTCCATGAACATGCTACATTAACCAAACTTTCAGAATCTATCAAAGGGACCATGATCTACAAAATACATTATATAGTGGAAATATGTAACGATTGAGTCGCACGCTACGAACACATGAACTCTACCGTAAATGCACATACCGCGCGCCCGCGGGTGCCCGCAACAGCGAGTATGCGCACGCACGGGAGAGCGCACGCATGCGCAGCGCGGACCTGTATGAGGTGCAAATATGGCAGTGTGCATCGTGATATTTTTCTGACTTTGACAGGGCATAGAGGGAGGAGCCAGTGCACACCCAGAGTCAAAGTCTTTCTTAAAGTGCCCATGTCTCCTGCGGAGCCCGTCTATCCCCATGGTCCTTACGGAGTCCCCAGCATCCTCTAGGACGTTAGAGAAATATATATATATATATATATATATATATATAGCGCTGTCCATGTAAAATACTTAACAAAACATTGAGGAGTCTTTAATGTTTTTGAAAGACTTCTCCACAGTGAAACTCCTCAGTGCCGGATGGAGGTAAAAATGCCTCAGGCATAAAGCGACTTACACCATCTAAGGATGGTGGTAACCTTTGGGACTAGGCACCGAAAAGCTTTCTGTGAAATCTCCTGCATTTGGCTATTGTTATAAAGCCGGGATACATTAAATTATGCAGAAACTGTAGTTAATTAAAAGGTTTTTCTATCCACCCACTAATTAGGTTTTATTATGAGAATGCAGCTTTGTAGAAAGAAAATGTGGGTGGCTGCCTGCATGTTTGGCTTTGCCATCTCCTATGGGTAGAATACCCATTATAGCTGTATGGAGTTTGTGTGTTCTCTCTGTGTTTATATGGGCTTCTCCAGGGTTTCTCTACCAGTCCCTATCCCTATATTGTGTAAATTGGAATAAACTTACTGGGATCACGTACCAACCATAGCATCCCACCAGGGGCGCTTTAAGAGAGGAGGAAGCCCGTGTGCAGCCTCCTGCATTGGTGCTCCCTTCTCCCTGCTGGCAGCGCTGGAGAGTCTGAGCACTATAGGGCTCAGACTCGACTGTGCATGCGCAGTTCTCTGGGAAAATGGCACGGACGCCATTTTCCCAGTGATTTCTCTACTGTGCATGCGCAGAACACCATGAAAATGGCCACTGCCCCATTTTCATGGGGATTTAACAGCACTGCTGATGTCGGCATGGGAGAGGAAAGTATTCAAAAGAATTATAGATACGCCAGTGCATACCACAAACAATCATAAACAGTACCCTACCACTAGTATTAGATAATAATATATCTGCTCCAGACATTACTGCATTAACCACCCAGATCAGTGATATGTATAGGCCAGTGGCTCCCAAACTTTTACCTTCATTGCACCTTTAGTGTGTCACCATTTTCTTTGCGGCACCCTTAAGCCAAAATAAAATATCTAACTTTATATCCCAACAACTAAGTTGCTAAGGATAACATAAATAACAGGATTTTAATACCTACCGGTAAATCAGTTTTCTCCTAGTCCGTAGAGGATGCTGGGGTCCACTTCAGTACCATGGGGTATAGACGGTTCCGCAGGAGCCATGGGCACTTTAAGACTTTTCTAGAGTGTGAACTGGCTCCTCCCTCTATGCCCCTCCTCCAGACCTCAGTATAGGAACTGTGCCCAGGGAGACGGCCAATTCATAGAAAGGATTTACTTTTAAGTTAACGGTGAGATTCATACCAGCTCACACTTCAACCATGCCGCACACATGGCTTTCAACAAAACACATGCCAACGGGCATTACAGCAACCGTGCTGAAAACATTTTTAACAAAATAACAACTGCAGGTAAAGTATGCACTGGGCTGGGTGCCCAGCATCCTCTATGGACTAGGAGAAAAGGATTTACCAGTAGGTATTAAAATCCTGTTTTCTCATACGTCCTAGAGGATGCTGGGGTCCACTTCAATACCATGGGGTTATACCAAAGCTCCAGTACGGGCGAGAGAGTGCGGATGACCCTGCAGCACCGATTGACCAAACTTGAGGTCCTCATCGGCCAAGGTGTCAAACTTGTAAAACTTAGCAAACGTGTTTGCCCCTGACCAAGTAGCTGCTCGGCAAAGTTGTAGCGCCGAGACCCCCCGGGCAGCCGCCCAGGATGAGCCCACCTTTCTAGTAGAATGGGCATTCACCGAATTCTGTATCGGCAATCCTGCCATGGAATGAGCGTGCCGAATCGTACCTCTGATCCAGCGCGCAATGGTCTGCTTAGAAGCAGGACACCCAATCTTGTTGAGAGCATACAGGACAAACAGAGCATCTGTTCTCCGTATCCGAGCTGTTCTTGCGATATAAATTTTCAAAGCTCTGACCACATGCAGAGACTTTGACGCAGCGAAGGTGTCAGTAGCCACTGGCACCACAATAGGTTGGTTTATATGGAAAGAAGACACCACCTTCGGAAGAAATTGCTGACGAGTTCTTAACTCAGCCCTATCTTCATGGAAGATCAAGTAAGGACTCTTGTGAGACAAGGCCCCTAACTCAGACACTCTCCTTGCGGATGCCAAGGCCAACAGCATGACCACTTTCCAAGTGAGAAACTTCAACTCTATCTCCTGTAGAGGTTCAAACCAATCCGATTGAAGGAACTGCAACACCACGTTAAGATCCCATGGTGCCAGGCCAACTGTTTCTGAAAGAAAACGGACAAGGCCGAAATCTGGACCTTGATTGAATCCAATCTTAGGCCCGCATCCACACATGCCTGCAGAAAATGGAGAAAACGTCCCAACTGAAACTCTTCCGTAGGAGCCTTCTTGGATTCCCACCAAGACACATATTTTCTCCAAATACGGTGGTAATGTTTAGACGTTACTCCTTTCCTGGCCTGAATCAGAGTGGGAATGACTTCTTTTGGAATACCCTTTCGGGCTAGGATCCGGCGCTCAACAGCCATGCCGTTAAACGTAGCCGCGGTAAGTCTTGATACACGCACGGCCCCTGCTGCAGCATTTCCTCGCGAAGAGGAAGAGGCCGAGGATCTTCTATTAGCAACTCCTGAAGATCTGGATACCAAGCTCACCTTGACCAGTCTGGGACAATGAGGATCGCTCGAACCCTTGTTCTTCTCACGATCTTGAGCACCTTTGGTATTAGTGGAAGTGGAGGAAGACATACTGTACACCGACCGAAACGCCCACTGGGTCACCAGTGCATCCACTGCTATTGCTTGAGGGTCTCTCGACCTGGAACAATATCTCTGAAGCTTCTTGTTGAGACGAGATGCCATCATGTCTACTTGAGGAACTCCCCAAAGACCTGTCACCTCTGCGAAGACTTCTTGGTGGAGGCCCCATTCTCCTGGATGGAGATCATGTCTGCTGAGGAAGTCTGCTTCCCAGTTGTCCACTCCCGGAATGAAAATTGCCGACAGAGCACTTGCATGTCTTTCTGCCCAGAGGAGGATCTTTGTCACCTCTGCCATCGCCGCTTTGCTTTTCGTTCCGCCCTGACGGTTTATGTACGCAACTGCTGTTACATTGTCCAACTGGATCTGTAAGGGTTGATCTTGAATAAGATGCCCCGCTTGTAGAAGGCCGTTGTAAATGGCTCATAACTCCAGAACGTTTATGTGAAGACAGGTTTCTTGACTTGACCATCTTCCTTGGAAGCTTTCTCCCTGCGTGACCGCACCCCAGCCTTGGAGACTTGCATCCGTGATTACTAGGACCCAGTCCTGAATCCCGAACCTGCATCCCTCTAGTAGGTGAGAGCTGTGTAGCCACCACAGGAGCGAAATTCTGGCTTTGGATGACAGGATTATCCTCCGATGCATGTGTAGGTGGGAACCGGACCACTTGTCCAACAGGACCCACTGGAATACTATGGCATGGAACCGGCCAAACTGTATGGCTTTGTAGGCCGCTGTCATCTTTCCCAACAACCGAATGCATTGATGAATCGACACTCTTGTTGGTTTCAGAATTTGTTTGACCATTCTCTGGATTTTTCCACTGGAAGAAATACCCTCT